>NW_023615063.1:0-82521 GCF_013339695.2 Rhipicephalus sanguineus
TTTTCGTGTGTATGTTCGATGTTTTGTCTTTTTTTGCTATTTTGTTCACTAACGCCTTGATGAAGTTTATGAGAAGAACACTCGAGCTTTGCTACAGTGATTGATGCGGGTGTCTAAAATGTGAACGAGGCTTCGGCATGCGCGATTGAACACAGCAAGACGGCGGCGGCACTCTCATCACAGTTACAGCCGATTTCTTCTCACACTGCTTTAGGGACAGCGTAGCCCTCTCCCGTATGAAATGTAATTACCTATTGCGGTAGTGTCACAACCAGAAAATTCGATTGCTATAAACAGACTACCGTTACCCGCACCGGCAAAAAAAGGGCCCCGTGTGCATTCACCTCAGACGACTCAATGGGGAAGGCCATCTTTTTCTTCTCGGTCGATGTATTAGCAAGCCGGCATGACCGGCCGGTCACGTAGGCTCCCTAAATGCATTGACCTGCCCCGCCACCCTCCGAAAACTTTCTGCAGCTAGCGTGGTTTCGCACTACCTCAATCGGAGACAGCTCACCTGGTTTTGCACAGCCTCGGATCAGGCACCTTTGACCAGGCTACGATGCCATGTGATGGCGGTGTAGGCTTATGCCACAAGAGCGAAGAACGAAACGGTTGAACCGGAAGTGACGCCACAGGCAACACGAGCCGTGGCTTCAAGTGCCACTGCCAAGTGCCGTCTTTATTTTCTTCTCTTGAGGTAGCGCGCTCTCCGGTTGTTAGGGGCGAAGCTCCTTAAGGCGGCACCCGTTCGTCCCTAGTACTCGTAGTAGTAGTCGTAGTGCGTAACAAGTCTTACGCTTTGACCTCCAAGGTGGTGCCGGTGGGAGATATTTCCTGTGCGTTGTTGAACAATAAAAAATTCGGAGCGTGCGCGTTAACTAAAAGCCGAATTCTTCTGTCTCTCATTCCCCATTAGCAGCCATTGGCATGTTCCAGTAGGAAACGTTAGTAGAAGTAGAAGTGTAAGTGTTAGCTAAAAGCCGACTTCTTCTGTCTCTCATTCCCATTACCAGCCATCGTTTACCTCCAAGGTAGTGCCTGGTGAGATTTCTCCTGTGCGTGATTAAACAATAAAATTTTGTTCAAAACGCCGTTGATTGATGAAATAAACCAATGAAAGACGCCAGATGTTTTATAAAAGCAAAACGAAAGAACGCCAGATGTTTCTAAAGCAAAACGAAAAGACGCTAGCTGCTTCACGAAAGACGCCAGATGTTTCTAAAGCAATGGTTTTCTAAACAATGAAAATTCACAGCGTACATGTAAAATTAAAGTGAGCTGCAAGTCGTCATAACTCATCGAACCTTTAGTATAAACGCGCCCGATCTCACGTCGGTGATGATGTACTGGGCAGAATTCATGGAATATTCACGGTTTACCGATGAACCTCCGCAGCTTCGCCCACTCATCATCATTCACTCCGTGGATATGCTGTGATTTTTTTTCTCCGCCCAAAGGAGGGCGCTACAACGGCTTCACGTTACGTCACAAGACGTCACAAAGTGTTGCGATTTGTGACGTCATAATGACTTCATATGGTGACGTCAACACGTGATGATGAATTTTTGTAGCACTCGTCCCCGAAAGCCTTAAATGAAGCATTTAATGCTTTCGCATTATAAATTGCATACCCACATGTCCCGTGCATGCAGGCCTACTTATACAGAAACAAAAAGCGAACCGGGTTGAGCAATGCAAGTAATGCTAAAGAACACTGAACACTCTCTTATAGGCTTTATAAAATTACACCATCTCCCGCTAAAGGGGACCATGAGGCGATGCGAAGCCGGAGCACTTGCACGATTGCGTTCCGTTGGCGTTCGTTGGGCATGCTACCGACCTCTCGTCGTGGAACGCGAAGAGGGACGCTACGCGCGTCGTATCTTCCATCTAGCCTGGCCGTTAATTCTCACAGGGCGAGCGGGGAACGCGGTCGACAGGCGGGCGAGAGGGGGGCAGCGTAGGAGAGGAGGGAGAAGGGGAGGGGACGCGCATGCGCTCGAGCTCATGGCGGCGTTGCGCAGGAGAGAATTTCGGCATGTCTAGCCCGCGTTTCAGAGGAAGAGTGGAAAGGGGGATGGGAGAGGGGTATGTGAGAGGGAAAGTGGAGAGGGGAGGGAGGGGAGAGGGGAAGGGTAGATGGTGAGTGGAGAGGAGGTGTGTGGAGAGGGTATGTGCATGCGCAGTAAGGGTGGTCACGCCGCACACCACCACCACCGGATTGAGCTCCGCCTTAAGATACTTCGCATCTAAAACCGATAAACGTTTTCAGCCTGTTTACAAAGTCGGAAATCTGCAGGGAAATAAAATGTTCGAAACTATATCAGAGTGAAAAGTGACATGTCGTTTTACGTTGTTGCCATCTCAAGACGCATTTTTGATCAAAATTAAATTAAGGGAACATTTCCCACGGAGCATGCCTTCACAACGCTCTCTCGGTATTTTTGTTGGTCAGGCGTTAACGAAGTACTTAAGTAAACTCGCAAGGTTTGTTAGAACATTTATTGTGGGCGCGTTTTATGAGACGTGAAAGATGATGTGCATTTTGTGGCTCCAAAGCCCCCCTTAGTACGGAACTGCTGCTCGAGTTGTAATTGTCTTAGGCATTCAGTCTTATTTGTGAACAACAGAAAGCGACCTCGAGATCCGTTGTTTGCCACTACCATGTTACAGTCAGGTTAATGCCAGTGCGTACGCGGATGATATTATCCTTCATGTCCAACGAGCGGTCACTAGAACATGCACTCGATGCGGTCCATAATTTCGGTACAATATCCGGTGCAAACTGAAATTTTCAAAAAGCAAGCATTTTTTATTGGCAACCCAAACACTCGTATAAACATCACGTCATCATTGCAGTGGTCTCCTACAACTATAATACTAAGAGTCACCTCTAACATGCTCGATTTAAATGACAATATCTTCATATCACGTGTACAAAGCTTACACAGTGATATAAAATCTCCTGTACACACTGGCTTCCCGCTCTTCGAACGCCGTTACTTCACCCAGTCAGTTATTCTAGGGAAATTTTAGTATATTTTCCACACCGTTAAACCTCCTCTCGGCGTTTCCAGAAATATACAGAGCTATATAAACTCGCTTCTCTGCTCAGGCGGCACTGAACTCCGTTCGCGCCCGTCGTTAGCACAACCTAAGCTGGAAGGAAGGCGAGACCGTGGCGGCTTCGCCTTCCCCGACGTCTCCACCGCATCTATCCTACCGCTTGGCACTATAATGCGGCTTATAGTAACGACAGTGCGCCCGCACAGGCTCTGGCGCGTTACTATCGCGGACTCCCGCTGCGTGTCCTGATACTGGCAAGCTTTACAAAACGAGGGCCGCAATCGTCGCAATTGCCGTTGATATTGTTGCGAATATATTTATAACTTATTTACAGTGTAGGATGGTCCAGCAGTCAAGATGGCGGTTGTTACTCCAGCACACCGACACGTCGTCTGCCTCTTCTTCGCACACCTCACCATAGTCATAGCTGCAACCCCGCTACATCGACCTCCGGCGGCGAAAGCGCCGACTCGGCGCCTGTTAGCAGATGGTGGGCGAAAGGTACGGCTTCAGGCGAGCGACGTGGACGACGTTTGAAGACGTAGCGGGCGCCGTAGGGTCCAGAGGGCGATGTCATAGGTAACCTCAGTCACCTGGCGTAGCACACGGTAGGGGCCGGAGTATTTGGGCAGAAGTTTTTCGGCCAGGCCAACATGCCGAGACGGAGACCACAGGAGAACAAGGTCACCCGGATTGAAGCGAACGTTCCGGTGGCAATTGTCGTATCTATGTTTCTGGCTGAGTTGCGAGTCCGAAAGCGTCGATGGGTGATCTGACGGGCCTTTTCGGCTGTGCTGATAGCGTGGCGAGCATATTCGGTGGAGATGTGGTCAGGGATGGGTACGAGCGTGTCGAACGGCAAGGTCGGTTCTCTCAATACAAAAGGTAAAAGGGAGAGAATATCCAGCAGTGTCGTGGCGCGAGCTGTTTGTAAGCGAAAGTGACAACGGGTAGAGCAATGTCCCAGTCGCGATGGTCAGTCGAGACATACATGGCGAGCATGTCAGTGATCGTGCGATTCAAACGTCTGTGAGTCCGTTTCGTTTGGGGATGATAGGCCGTTGTAAGCTTGTGCTTGGTTGCACAAGAGCGAAGTAGGTCCTCGATTACCTTGGATAAAAAGTAGCGGCCTCAGTCTGTGATGAGTTGACGAGGAGCGCCGTGATGTAAGATGACGTCTTCTATCAAAAAAGTCGGCGACGTCTGTAGCGCAGCTCTCGGGAGAGGTCTCGTAATGGTAAAACGGGTTAGAATAATCCGTAGCGACGGCGACCCATCTGTTACCGTTGTGAGAAAGTGGGAAAGGTACCAGAAGGTCGAGGCCGACACGAAAAAAAGGCTCAGCAGGTATGTCGATGGGTTGAAGGAGCCCGGCGGGGTGTACAGCTGGCCTTTTCCGGCGTTGGCACGACTCGCAAGAAGCGACATAACGATGTGCGGAACGGTAGAGGCCGGGCCAGAAAAAGCGTCGGCGGACACGGTCGTACGTTCTGGCAACACCAAGGTGGCCGGCCGTTGGTACATCATGTAGTTGCTGAAGTACGGTCGAGCGGAGATGAGTGGGTACTACAACTAGTAGTTCCTGTCCCACTGGGCGCATCTTCCGGCGCTATAAGATACCGTCTATGATGACGAACATGCGAAGCGAACTGTCCGTCGAATTAGTATTCAGGCGGGTGATTAGATCTCGTAGGGACGCGTCACGCTGTTGCTCGTCACCGATGTTGCCGAAAGCAGAGATCGAGGAGATACAGATGGACGTGTCATCCGTTACGTGGTCTGGATCGTCAACGGGGTACCGAGAAAGGCAGTCGGCGTCTTGCTGTGGACGGCCGGACTTGTAGACCACTGTGTACGTGAATTCCTGGAGGCGCAGAGCCCAACGAGCTAGGCGCCCTGTTGGATCTTGAGTGCTGAAAGCCAGCATAGAGCGTGGTGGTCTGTGGTAACGGTGAAAGGTCGACCATATAAATAGGGGCGGAATTTACCGACTGCCCATACAAGCGCCAGGCACTCGCGCTCAGTAATAGAGTATTTGCGTTCGGCAGGGGAGAGGAGCCGCCTGGCATACGCCATCTCTATCATGACCGGATTTACGCTGGGCTAACACAGCGCCAATGCCGTAACCACTAGCGTCTGCGCGGACCTCGGTTTGAGCAGACGGGTCGAAGTGGGCGAGGATCGGCGGTGTGGTGAGCAGCGTAATGAGGCGGGAAAAAGCACTGGCTTGGTCAGGACCCCACCAAAATGGCACATCTTTCTTGAGAAGATCAGTGAGGCGGCGGGCAATATCTGCGAAGTTTCTGACGAATCGTCGGAAATATGAGCATAGGCCCACAAAACTTCGAACGTCTTTGGTACAAGTTGGTACGGGAAAATCGAGGACAGCACGAACTTTGTCGGGATCGGGTCGGATGCCAGATGAGTCAACGAGATGCCCGAGAATAGCAACTTGGCGATGGCCAAAGTGGCATTTCGATGAATTAAGTTGTAGCCCAGCCGCACGAAACACTGAAAGAATGGACGAAAGTCGGTCGAGGTGAGACTCAAAGGTGGGGGCAAATACAATGACGTCGTCCAGGTAACACAGGCAGATAGACCATTTAAAGCTGCGCAAAAGCGTGTCCATCATCCGCTCGAACGTGGCCGGCGCATTGCACAAGCCGAACGGCATGACTCTGAATTGGTAGAGACCGTCAGGCGTTACAATGGCAGTCTTCTCACGGTCGAGGTCGTCTACGGCGATTTGCCAGTAACCAGAGCGTAGGTCTATCGAAGAAAAATAGGTAACACCATGAAGGCAGTCCAGGGCATCATCGATACGAGGAAGCGGGTAGACATCCTTTTTGGTGATCTTGTTTAAATGCCGATAATCCACGCAGAAACGCCAGGTGTTGTCTTTCTTTTTAACTAAGACTACAGGGGAAGCCCACGGACTCGAAGAAGGCTCAATAATGCCTTTTGTGAGCATCTTGTCGACCTCCTGTTGAATAATTTGGCGCTCTGATGGTGAAACTCGGTAAGGACACCTGTGAATTGGAGCTGCATCACCGGTATCTATGCGGTGCTTGACTTGCGAGGTTTGACCTAAGGGCCTACCGTCGAAGTCAAATATGTCAGAGTAGATCATAAGGAGATCACTGAGGTCTTTAACTTGAGAGGGCAAAAGTTCTGAGGCAATCATGTGTAGAAGAGGTGCCTGCGTCGACTCTATGCGGGTTCGGAGAGACGACAACGGGCAGTTCAGGTGACACCGATGAGATCTGGCTCTCGTGCGACGGTGACAGAGTAGCAAGAGTAATGCCTTGTAGTAGGACTTGAGGGCTGAATCCGAAGTTCAGAAGAGGAAGGCACGTCTTGTTCGCTGTAACAGTTACAACTGTGTACGGAGAGGAGACGCTGCGGGCCAGTAGAACACTGGGAGAAGGAGAAACCACGTAATCACCATCCGGTACATTGGGATAGGGTTCAACAGCGACGCAAGTTAGGGCTTGTGGTGGCAGACGAATAGCCTCAGCACACGAAAGTTTGGTCTGAACCACCTCCGACACGTCGGCGGACGCAGGCAAGTCAAGTTGTACAACACCGGCCGAGCAGTCAATGACAGCAGAGTGGTCAGAGAAGAAATCGAGTCCGAGGATGACATCATGTGGACAGTGAGCGAGAACATGAAACAGAACGGACGTCTGGCGGTCGGAGAACCTCACACATGCCGTGCACATTCCGAGTACAGCCGGAGTTCCTCCACTAGCGACACGTACAAATAGGGTCTCGGGCGGCGTAAGGACCTTATTTAATCGTGCACGGAGATCAGAGCTCACAATATAATATGTGCGCCGGTATCAATGAGGGCAGTAACAGGTAGGCCATCCACTTCCACAGCAAGCAGGTTCTGGTCCGTAGTGAGGGTCAGCAGAGGGTTTTCAGGTCGGGGGTCGAATGCAGCGTCACCTCCGGGAGCTGCATTGCTCAGTTTTCCGAGTATGGGCGTCCAGTAGGGCGGGGCGACGAATGGCGATGGGGCTGAGGTGACCGGGAGCGACGATCGCTTGGGGACGGCCAACGGCTGGAGCGTCGGACCGATGTCGCAGGAGCCACAGCGTTGGTCCACCGTCACGAGCGGGAAACTGCAGGGGCCGGTGGTTGTCGTCACGTCGATAGCCAGAAAACGAGCGAGATGGAAAGGTGCGAGAACGACAGTAGCGAGAAATATGTCCTACACCGTGGCAACGAAAGCAGATCGTCTTGTCGTCCTGCGTTCACCACTGGGCAGGGTCACGATAGCGGCGAAACATTTCCGGTGCACGAGGAGGCGTTATGGAACTGACACGAGGTTCCGTCAACGAACACACCAGCTGCAGTCCGACATTTGCAAGCTCTTCCCTCACAACCTGCTGGATCAACGAGATCGTTGGTCGAGGATCATCAGATGGCCGCGTCAGGAAAGATGGTGGCGACGCCGCCTCGATTTCTCGGCGCACGATGCGAACTACGCTCTCGTTGGTAGGCGGTTGACCGCATGGCGGCTGAAGGTCCTCGCAAGATGATGTAGCGGCCGTGTTCGGAAGTCGCACGAAATGCTGGGCAATGCGGCGACTCTTCCGTTCTTCGAACCGGCGGCACTCTTTGATGATGTCGTCAACGGTGGAGCAGTCTTTAGACACTAGTAAATTGAAAGCATCATCGGCAATTCCCTTGAGCCACCCTCTTTGTTACCCTCTGACATGTTGGTGTCGACACGTCGGCAAAGGGCCAGGACGTCAAGGATGTAGGAGACATACGATTCGGTCGAAGATTGTGCCCGACAGGAGAGTTTTTTAGAAGCGGCCCGCTGGCGTCCGACGGCTCTACCAAATAGGTCACGAAGCTTCTGTTTACAGGCATCCCAACTGGTTATGTCAGCTTCATGAGCCTGAAACCACGTACCTGCTGTCCCGCAGAGATAGAAGTCAACGTTGGCAAGCATCATTGTAGGGTCCCACCGGTAGACCGCTGCAAACCGCTCATACTTCGCGATCCAGTCATCGACGTCAACGTGGTCGGTGCCGCAGAAGTTACCGGGATCGCGGGGTTGAGTCAATACGACCGGCTGTACCGGCTGTACCGGAGGCGCGGTCGAAGCGGCAGCAGCAGAGTTGCTTTCTGTTGACATATTGCGGCTGTCCAGGATACGTCCGCTGCGGAGTTCCGTCTTGCGTAGTACCCAGCACCACCACCAAAATGTTGCGAATATATTTATAACTTATTTACAGTGTAGGATGGTCCAGCAGTCAAGATGGCGGTTGTTACTTCCAGCACACCGACACGTCGTCTGCCTCTTCTTCGCACACCTCACCATAGTCATAGCTGCAACCTCGCTACAATAATAGAGCGAATCAGGCATTTCAAAGGCGCCTTAAAGCTGCATGTCAACAGGCCGACGTTAGCGTAGAGAAGGTGGTCGACACAATGGCCGCACTTCTGCGGCCCTTGGTGCATCGGCACCGCCAACCCATAGTCGAACATACAGAGTGGAAACACATAGCTGCGGCCACATTCCGGGATACTTCGCGAAATTCCATGGAAGGTGGGCTGCCAATTGCTCCCTACAAATGATCGTCTCGAGCGCTGGCAAATGGTGCGCGCCTCTGCTTGTGCGAACTCTTCCCTGGTGGAACGCAACCGCCACGTGACAGTCGAGCGTGGTCGAGTGCGTGACAGTCGAGTGCGTGGAAGATTCACACCAAGACCCTTCGCGGCACTTTTGATAGTGGCAAGGCTTTTCAGCCTGTGGAGGAAACGCTGTGAAGCCCTGGCTGGGAATTGCCGCCGGCGTGCGTCGCGGCCAATAGTGGGGGCGCAGGAGGCGTGACGTGCTTGCATTCCTCTCAGAGGAGCTCTTCTTCTTGGGAGAATGCGAATTCCGGCGCCGCTGGTTATGCCCCTTTATAAAAAAACAGCATATCCACGGAGTGAATGATGATGAGTGGGCGAAGCTGCGGAGGTTCATCGGTAAACCGTGAATCTTCCGTGAATTCTGCCCAGTACATCATCACCGACGTGAGATCGGGCGCGTTTATACTAAAGGTTCGATGAGTTACGACGACTTGCAGCTCACTTTAATTTTACATGTACGCTGTGAATTTTCATTGTTTAGAAAACCATTGCTTGAGAAAACATCTGGCGTCTTTCGTTAAGCAGCTGGCGTCTTTTCGTTTTGCTTTAGAAACATCTGGCGTTCTTTCGTTTTGCTTTTACAAAACATCTGGCGTCTTTCGTTGGTTTATTTCATCAATCAACGGCGTTTTGAACAAAATTTTTATTGTTTAATCACGCACAGGAGAAATCTCACCAGGCACTACCTTGGAGGTAAACAATGGCTGCTAATGGGAATGAGAGACAGAAGTCGGCTTTTAGCTAACACTTACACTTCTACTTCTACTAACGTTTCCTACTGGAACATGCCAATGGCTGCTAATGGGGAATGAGCGACAGAAGAATTCGGCTTTTAGTTAACGCGCACGCTGCGAATTTTTTATTGTTCAACAACGCACAGGAAAAATCTCCCACCGGCACCACCTTGGAGGTCAAAGCGTAAGACTGGTTACGCACTACTACTACTACTACGACTACGAGGGACGAACGGGTGCCGCCTTAAGGAGCTTCGCCCCTAAAACAGAAAACGAAAGGGTGCAGCTTCTCTTTTATCCAACGTGGTGCTAAGACCCACACTCGGGTCATTGTTGGAGCACTTGCGCGTTTACCCTTCGGTCCTGTTTGTATAAACATCATATGTAACTCTTGTAGAGTTCACATCTACCACAAGGTTCATTTTGCGCGATATATATGTATATGGGCACGCATAAATACACTCGGTGTAAGTTGTGCATTGTGTCACACATTGTGCATTTTGTCGCCTTCATTATTAGTGGCACAAGCCCATAGTGACACTTTTGTTTCTATTCCAAGCACATCCGGTCGAGCACCTGCTTCCGGTTTTGCAAATATCGTAAATCGTCTTCGATAAACTGAAATATATATATCTGGTTCTAGCTAAGCGTGAAATTGGGTACATATTACACCGGAGCAAATCTTTACTTAAATGATAATGGACTGTCGAAATAATTAGTGATAAATAGTTTATTGCGTTTATTGAAGTAGTGTCAGCAGCTGGGTTCGTTGCTGGACCTGGCGCAGGATATCTCTACCACGCGCTTCTTTCAACGTGGCCTTTGAGATCCCCTTCGGCAGAGAGCGAAGCACTAAGTTCACCCAAAGAATACACCTGGGCGCACAAACGCCGACGCACGAGTGACACTACAGGTATTTAGTTCGAGGATTAGACTCGTCTCGAGAATTTCTTCCTCTGAGGAGGACCATTAAAAAATGTTGACCAATTACAGCCTCTAGGTAAACAGTTTAAATCTGTAGATGAAGACTTTAACAGCCTCCAACGCTACCTTTTTATTTCCATGCCTCAGTGCGTCCGCTGAGTGATCTGTAAATACCCTGTGTTTGCTCGCAGAGATAGGCATGTCTACGACCCGTGCAAAAATGTATGTAGGCAGTCTATCCACTGTCTAAAAATGGGTTCAGACACTCTATAGACTGTATAAATATACTGTATAAATAGACTGTATAAAATGTATAACGTCTAAACTGGAGCTAGTACCTCTTGCCTCTCGACGTCGCATCTCACGCCCATGCCTCTATCACAGATTCTTTCATACCATACCTCGTGACAGCCAGTTGATTCAACAGACTCATCGTACATCTCGAATAGGCCACATGAACGCAGTAATTCCACCCCGAACCCGCACCACTACGTTCCATCAGTCATTCTTCGTCCGAACTGCCCGAGACTGGAATGGCCTTCCCGGAGATGTCGCACTCGTCCGTGACGCAGCGTGCTTCCGATCTGCTACCGAACTCTTAGTCTAACATATGGAACTGCTGTTTTTGGACTTACCTTTGTAAATAGATTTTTTTTTTCTCCTTCCTTTCAAATTCTCATCATTGCCGTCTTTTGTATATTGCATTTTCCGTTTGTTGTTTTTTGTTAATTATTGTATTTTTTCCCTTTTTTTTCTATCTTTTGTTCTTACTTTTGATGCCCACCCCTCATGTAATGTCCCCGGGACCCTTGAGGTATAAATAAATAAATAAATAAATAAATAAATATATATATTTTTAAAGGGAGGGGCCAGGGAGGGGGGGCAGCCCCCTTAATCATCTGAGGGGGCACCATATCAGTCTCTCACCATTACTCATTCTGGCGCGTTCCACCATTCTTTAAAGTGAAATGTTAGGGTTATTAAGGCGATAAGTTTTTGTACAATAATGGCGGACGAGGACCACTGTTCTTGCATTCCAAGAGCTGTGTACTGACCATCTCTACCCTCGGAGTGCCGAGGACCAAAGGCTGGCCGTTGTGGGAAGCAATTCATTGCTTAATTTTGATGTTTGTAACCACTGCGAAGCTTGTTTGTTTCAAAGTCGCCGAGCGGGTGTTGGGAGGGGGGGAAGGTTGCGGTGAGACTTCGTCCCCCCTAAATGGGAACCCTGGGCACGCCTATGCTCGCAGATGTAAATACAATTGAAAACTGCTTAAAAACAAAGCTTCAATAAGTATGTGGTAAAATGTAGGAAATGTGTGTCAGCATCTCCAACTGAATCTGTAACTTTCATTACAAATGCTCATGGTGATGAGCCCGCTCGAATTTTCCTTCTCAAATAACTACACTATGAATGTTCGCAGCATACAATAATCGGTTACAAACTCAGAATAAATACAAGCTCCGTCCCCGGAACTACAGCGCGCCCTCTGTGCAAGTGGGTCCAGGTATGTGACCTCCGTTGCTGACATAAGTGCATTTCCTTGGCATATGTAAACACTACGCATGACAAACATGGACGTGCTTCTTATTTAGAGTATTACGCGTACCCGAGAAGTGATGTAGGAATTCCTTGTGAAGTTAGCCAGGAAGTTCAAGTTTTTCTACAGAGAACAATGGAGATGAACATGCGTCTGAATGGAAAAATCCCTGGCCTCAAGTACGCGTGAGGTGTTGGACATCATTGAAATCAGCAAATGCAGTTGGACCGGGCGTATGTGGAAATTGTCTCTGCAAGAGACAGCGACGGCTTAGGGTGGTGCTTACGTATATTTCAAGGTTTCAAGTAAGGAGCTTAGAAAAAAAAAATGCTTTCGTTTCAACATTTCCTAATTTGAACAAAGAAGCAAATTCTAGGCTATTTACCGAAATTTGTTTCCGCACAATTTGTAGAGCTTCTTTTGGGAATAAAACAGGGGCATTATTTCAAATCAGTTGGGATTCCTGTATTTCAACTGTAGCGTAAAAATATAGCTCGAAGATGGCTTCACCGCATGGCAATACAATGAAAGCCAATACAAAAATGGCTGAACATGGACGAGTGTGGCATACTAGCGACAAGAAGCACAACAATGATGAGTACAGTCGTCAGCGGTCATTTTGGTACAAATGCTCATAACGGCTATACTCGCCAGCGGGAGGGAATACGTTCAACCTGCTTGGTTGGAACTGACTACGGACAGTCGTCATCGTCCTCGATGGGGTCAAATCCAACACAAGAAAATGCTCAATGCTGTAGGCAAATAAAGGTTTCCCAATTTGGTTACGGCAGAAGGTAACCCGTCATATTGCATACTTTTTTATCCGAGTACGCCCTTATATATATATATATATATATATATATATATATATATATATATATATATATATATATATATATATATATATATATATATATATATATATATATATATATATATATATATATATATATATAGGCTCTACACATGCGTAAGTACGTCATTTTGCTTCTACGATTTCTTCAGTAGTGCGCATTTTGCTCTACGTCATGACACGAGTGTTGTATATGTAGGGTGAGCAATCCTGGCAGGTTATACAATGGCAAGCCAGAGACCTTCAAAATATTTTCGTTCACGCACATTTTTCAAGTTCCTGGCATGCTCCCTTGAGCTGCCCCGCCACGGTGGTCTAGTGGTTATGGCGCTCGACTGCTGACCCGAAGGTCGCGGGATCAAATCCCGGCAGCGGCGGCTGAATTTTCGACGGAGGCGAAAATGTTTGAGGCCCGTGTACGTAGATTTAGGTGCACGTTAAAGAACCCCAGGTGGTCGCAATTTCCGAAGCCCTCCACTACGGCGTCTCTCATAATCATATCGTGGTTTTGGGACGTTAAACCCCAGATATTATTAATATCCCTTGAACTATCGCTGAAGCATCTCTACTTTTGGCCAACATACACTTTTCAGCACTTTAAAGGAATTTCGCACGCTGAACTAACGTTGAAGCATCTCTCCTTTTGGCCAACATACACTTTTCAGCACTTTAAAGGAATTTTTCACGCTGAACTATCGTTGAAGCATCTCTCCTTTTGGCCAACATACACTTTCCCGCAATTTAAAGGAATTTCGCACGCTGAACTATCGTTGAAGCATCTCTCCATTTGGCCAACATACACTTTTCCGCAATTTAAAGGAATTTCGCACGCTGAACTATCGTTGAAGCATCTGTCCTTTTGGCCAACATACACTTTTCAGCATTTTAAAGGAATTTTTCACGCTGAACTATCGTTGAAGCATCTCTCCTTTTGGCCAACATACACTTTTCCGCAATTTAAAGGAATTTCGCACGCTGAACTATCGCTGAAGCATCTCTCCTTTTGGCCAACATACACTTTTCAGCACTTTAAAGGAATTTTTCACGCTGAACTATCGTTGAAGCATCTCTCCTTTTGGCCAACATACACTTTCCCGCAATTTAAAGGAATTTCGCACGCTGAACTATCGTTGAAGCATCTCTCCATTTGGCCAACATACACTTTTCCGCAATTTAAAGGAATTTCGCACGCTGAACTATCGTTGAAGCATCTCTCCTTTTGGCCAACATACACTTTTTTTCCGCAATTTTAAGGAATTTCGCACGCTGAACTATCGTTGAAGCATCTGTCCTTTTGGCCAACATACACTTTTTTTCCGCAATTTAAAGGAATTTCACACGCTGAACTATCGTTGAAGCATCTCTCCTTTTGGCCAACGTACCCTTTTCCGCACTTTAAAGGAATTTCGCACGCTGAACTATCGTTGAAGCATCTCTCCTTTTGGTCAACGTACCCTTTTCCACACTTTAAAGGAATTTCGCACGCCACCCCTTCTGCGCATTCAAAAAAGGGCCGCCTATGCTTTCTGCCGCAGGAATTCTGAATCCCTGCCTGCGGGTCGGTCATTTCCAACACTTCGACAGCCTGTGTAGTGCACTGAATACGACTGGCGTCATACCGCTTACCCAACTCTTTCAGGTTGCGTGAAAGCTTGTGCAAATAGAGAGAGAGAGAAAGAGCGAGGCAAAAACATGGTCGATCCCTCCATCATAAGAGTCCATTACAACGAAAGTGAACCGTGTGTTCACAGAAGTATAGTTGACTGTTTACTGTACATTGATGTATGAGAGCTTGCTTGCTCAATGCCTGTTAGTATTTAGCAGCATTAGCACCGCTTCATCTGGACACACCAACGTGGACGCTTAGTGACACATTTCCATCCCGACGACTAACGCCAAAAGTCATGATTTAGTTCATGTGGTACATGAAGTTGTTAACATACACTTGAACACAGCATATGCTGAATCCCGCGGAAAGATGGCATCAACAAGCACAACACTGGTGCTCGATATACACTCATTCAAAGCGTCGTCATTTGAGGTGTGAAACGCCAAAGTCGGCGCTCCCCAGGAATTGGGTAACCTACGCGTGTGCTCGTAATGCACAGCGCTTCAGGAACGCAAGAAACTGAGTTCTTAGCTTGAGCCGAGAACACGTGAAGGCGTCCCGATTTCAACTGGCGTGTCTGAAAGCGCAAACTATTGAAGCGCTTACTATCGGCGATAGTTGGTGTCGTGATGCCGTAGTTAACTTTACCGATCCCAGACTGCGACACCGCCCCTGCGGACCAAGGTAACCGTGAAATGGAGGAGGTGTACGAGAGACAAGGCGCCTTTCTGAAGCCTCATGCATCAGCGTTGGTAGGACAGTGGTGAGCGCACCTGACATCAATCGTCGCGGACCGAGAGGTTGCTGGTTCGACTCGCTGGTCATCCAGATCAAACGAAACAATTTAGGTTTTTTATACAAAAAGGATAACTGCGCTACCTGACACACACGTAACAACGATAGACGCACAAAGGCGGAGAATTGCAACTGACCTCAATTTCAAACATTCCTCATTAAGAACACTTCGCAGAAATCATCAGCGAGCATGCGCTTTTTCGGAGAGGTATCATAACAAAAAATCACGCCATATCCACGGAATGAATGATGATAAGTGGGCGAAGCTCGACAGGGGGAGATCATCGGTAAAACCGTAACCCTCCCGCGAAAGTTCGCCCATTACATCATTAAGAAAGACGTGAGACTGTGTGCGTATGTACAAATCAACTTTTATTTTGTTCTTTTATTTTGTGCGTCCACTGTCTACAGCCACCTGCTCCATCCGGCGACTTGCTGCGAAAGAGGAAGCGCGTCAAGAGCGATTGCCTTTTATTGCGTCAGTCACGTGCGAGTGACGTCACCATGACGTCACTCACACTAGCGCCACCTGCTTAGTGAGTCATACAACTAGGTGGTTACGAACCGGTCACAGAGGAAGGACAGACCCACGACGTAGTAAAGAAGAAAGAACACCACACAGGCGAACACGCACGAGAGTGTCACTCGTCAATGTCTTCTACTACTGCATACCAGAACTGCATACTAGCTCGTGAGAAGCGCGCGTTTTGGTATGCGGTAGAAGAAGACGACGACGTTGACGAGTGGTTACAAACCGGTCACAGAGGAAGGACAGACCCACGGCTTAAGGGGCTTCGCGCCTAAAAAACCTTAGCAACCATAAGACGCCATCTTAACAACACTCATGAATAAATATAATCTCTGTGCTATGTAAGAACACCGATGACTCATTGACGCATTCATTTCCCTTATTCGTAAAGTGGAATGCTTCACAAATTTTCCTTGTCTATTACCTCGGCAGCGGCTCAATATCTTAACATCTTTCAGCATCGTCTCGCACTTGCACTCGGAGCAGTAGGTGGGTAGGTGCCCGCTTGTATTGTTTTTTTACTGACAATTCATGTTTACGCGTGCGCACGTTCACGCATCTTCCGGTCTGTCCTGCATAACTTTTTCCACATGACAAGGAAATTTCATAGACCACGCCAACATTGCACTCTGTATATGAATTTGTGTGCTTTTTACCGCACCCTTGTGCCCTGTTTTGGCGGTCGCCTACGCGCGCGCACAACCCTGCAAGCTTCTTAGGAGCCGAAAACACGACTTCAACTCCATGACGCTTGCCAACCTTCTTTAAGTGGTGCGACGTTTTGTGGACATAGGGCACAGCTACACATATCTTATCGACCGTCGTCCTTTGAGAAGGAACATTCGAGTTTTCGGCCTTGATGTTCTTCAGCGTTGCCTCCGCTACTGCAGTTAGCACATATTGCGGGAAACCAGCCTCTTGCAACCTAAGCATCCGTGCTGCACGGCTTTGCCGTACAGAGTGTATGCAAGAATTCTTCAAGGCCGAGATGACACACTGGGACGCTGTGGCCCACTTCACTGTTTTCGAATGACTGGAATTAGAGGGCAACAATTTCTTTTGTGACCTCGGATTATATTTCCAGCAGACATGGTTGTCAAAGAAGGTTACAGCAATGTCTAAAAATTGAACTTCTTCATCTTTAGATAGTTCGTGAGTGAATGATAACTCTTTGCCATGGCGCTGAAAAAGGTGAAGTACAGTACGGTCCACTCTTAGACAGAACACGCGAGCGCGTGGTTGACAGCCCGCTCGGCGCTCACTAGCGGCGAGAGTTGTAAATGCGGCGCATGCGCATACGCTTTTAAGGGCGGCGCGCGCCCGACGTCGTCTGCTACTTCTCGGCCCATGCGCCAGGCAATTCCAGGAAAGCGCAAGAAATCGGTTCCCTTTCTTCGGGGTGCGATTAATCTAGCCGCCAATCTGCATTAAACAGGCAGAAAGACAAATATCCGCATTGCTTTATTGATGCACTCTCTCGCAATGTTTAACGGGACTGGTTTCTCGGCTCGTTGAAGAATCGTGCGCAGAAACTCCTAAGATCAACAGTTTTTTACAAGGGTATTCTGTTAGAACAACACCTGCGTAGAATGTAATAATGCGTACACAGAACGATACCTGAAGGTAAAATTGTAGGAGACATCTCGTTGATTATACTTTTTGCGACAGAGGATATATGGGGCCAGAACTTAGCCACAAGACTTGAAAGATGCAAAGCTGGCGTGTTGGTGCACGTCCATACTCTATTAAATAAAAAAAATTGAACTTGTGCAAGAAAAACAGCACCGAGGACTTGCGCAAGCCAGTTATACATTTTTCACACACTGCTACAGCAAGTGGCCACTACTTACAACAGACAAGGCAATTGAAGCATGATGCAGCGAACATATATACTAAGCTTGCCATTCCGACAATAAAATAACTTCCTATTCAACAAGCGGATGGCAGAGTTGTTATCACTTGCTTGTAACTTCGAAAACAAAAGTGGTAAGGATCAGCGCACGCGAAGCGCTGGCGTATAGAAGTAGCAGACGACGCGGGACACGCACCACCGTAATGAATATGTACGCATGCGCTGCATTTACAGATCTCGCCAGCAGTTAGCGCTCCGCGGACAGCCGGCCACGCGCTCGCGTCTTCCCTCTAAGAGTGGACCGTACTGCACATCCGCAATGGCGCCGTCATAACCGGAAGTGTCACGCTTTTTTAGAAGCACAAGGAAATCGTCATAATAACGATACACACACAAAACCTGGTCATGATCGAGCCCTTCGTTGACCGCTCTGTCAAAACCTGATAAAAAATATTGCACAGCAAAGGGGCAACGCAGAACTCAATGCAGATGCCGTACGTCTGCATATAGTAACTGTCTTCAAACTGTGCCATTTCAAAACACAGCCGGTGTGGCCGTAGACAAGTTTTCAGTGCTAGTGTTTTAGTTTTAGCTCTTAAGTATATCTTTGAGTGGTACGTTGCAGCGCCAGGGATTTCCATCACCGCGAGATCCATTCCGGTTGCGCGTTGGGTTAAATCTCGCGGCAACTCGTGGGCGATCTCGTACGGGTTGGAGGTATCAGTCTCTGTGTGCGCCGGGGACCATATTAGTTATTTGGGTTCATCTGCTTTGGATAGTTCATTGCTATTAACGAGGATTCTGAGAGCTTGTTGCGAAATCCATCGTTGGGTGAAATTTCTGGTAGCTACTTGTGCGTCGGTCAGTGGTGTAGCGGCTATGGTGCTGGGCTACTGACCCGAAGGTCGCAGGCTGGATCACGGCCGCGGTGGTCGCATTTTGATCGAGGTGACATACTAAAGGCCAGTGTGTTTTTGCGATGTCAGAGTGCGTTAAAGAACGCCAGATGGTCCAATTTTCGGGAGCTCGTCACTACGGCGCGCCCCAAAATCATATCGTGGTTTTGGCACGCAAAATCCCAGATATTAATATTGTGAGCTGACTATATTGTTATTGTGAGTCGCTCAGTGTGAATTTGTATTATCCTCCTTAATAAACGGAAATACACAATAAATAAATAAACAAACAAATAAATAAATAAATAAATAAATAAATAAATAATATCACGAGTGGAATGCTTGGACCTAGTTCCAGCCTAAGCATGGGTTTGCCCTTAATTGCACTGTCCACAAAATTGGCCTACGGTCGCCTTCAGTATTCATTTTCCGCGAGGAGGACCCCCTAAAATAACTTTGACAAACAGTACAGAACAAAACCATCGCTGTGTAATCTCTAAATAAACAGTTTAGGAGCCTCCAATGCTGTCTTTCTATTATATGCCTCAAAGAGTTCGGTTAGTGATTGGTAAATGCACTGTGTTTGCTCATAGATGCAAACAAAGGGTAGAGCAACTGAACGACTAAGTTTCGCTCAAACAAGAGGGTAATTTATAGGAAGGATGTGTACGTATGGCCAACTGAAACTGTGATAATCAGCAGCCACGCGCGTGGTTGTGCACGCGCTCGAATTTTCCTTATCGAACAGTTACACTCTTAGAAACGAAAGGATGACATATTCGCTAACTCAATACTAACCACTTACTTATCATAAAAAGCACCAATATATTATTAACGGAATTTAGTATAATGAATGTTAGTGAAACTCGCTGCTTGGTAGTAAGTGAATAGTGCTAACTCCAATGGTTAGTCCGCTACTAAGTTATTAGTAACCGCACGACCAACTTAGTAACCCTACCAACTCCAACGGACTACAATTAGATAACTAAAGGCTTACGCCTACTCTGTTAAATGCGAAGCGATTCTTAGCGAAGCTTTGTCATTTTGAGCGTTTCTATCTACGTATCGATCTATCTATCTATCTAGCCGCCTACGTCTGGGTGTTCTCATGATCGCTTCCTTAACTTGGTGTAGACAAAAATTGGCATGGGAGGGTAAGAAGATTTGACGAATATGACTTTCTGGTCATGACATGAATAACGTGAAAATTTTGTCGCGTACGTCGTCAAACTAGTGCGATCGACACCAGCCGTCTTTCTTTTGTTCTCTTGAGGTCGCGCGCTCTCCGCTTGTGTTCGCCGCCCAAAGGCGAAACGTGTTGCTGTTGTACTACAACGTCAACACGTTATGTCACATGGCGTTGCAGGTTTTAGGAGCTGGCTCGCCAGGTTCTTAAGCTGGGGCGAAGTCCCGCGCCGCTAGCTTGGCTCAGCGCACGCTCGCGCGAAAGTGAAGTATTCGTCCTCTTGTTCTTCGAGCGGCGTGACGATGATATTAACAGAGACAAAACCACATATAGCATAGCCATCTGTAGCATGCGGCGCTCGCTCATCTCCGGCGCGTGATCTAGTTTGATAGGAGACCACTAGAGGGCCACAACTGCGCGCTTCCTCTCTCTTTCGACAGTCTTCAGTCAGCCGCCTTCAGTCTTCAGTCAGCCGCCCCTTGACGCCGTACTGGCCGCTGCCGTGCATCAAACGCCTAATGCTCATGAAGGGTTGATGAACATGCACACAGTTTACAATGATATACACATTGATGAAGTGTATGTACAAGAAATAGATAAAAGCGTCTGATTCTCCATTGTCGACACTTGCAGACGCAACGCTCCTAATGTTCTTTTCCTTTGAAAACTGCCCTCGAGACGCGCACGACAGTGGCCCTAAAAATAGCTGTCCGACGCTCGCCTGATAGTTCAACAAAATTGTAAATTAATAAAACATTGTGTACATATAACAACGTGTGTCAGGTCTTCATATGATGGTAGATGACTTGTAGGGACGATTAAAGGGACCCTAAAACGGTTTTGAAGATTTTGTACGAACACGTAGACCGGTAGAGCCAGTCGTAAGGATCATTTACAGACCGATTTGCGCTAAGTGCGTAAACTGTGTAATTTATTACAAGGCTTTAAAGCTGCTAATCGCCACCGATCACAGCGGCTCAGCTGTGATCCCCGCCCACTTCCAGTGCGTGTCGCACTGGAAGCGCGACGTCACGCAGGCGGCTGATCTGATTGGATATGTCTAGTCCACGTCACTGAACATCCTGTGGGCAACGAGCGTCGTCTGCCTGTGTTACAACGTGCTCCGTGTTGACGTGAGCTGAGCGACATTGTTTATCTCGAGGTTTCTTTTCTTGGACAAAATGAATTGCCCTAGCCGTGTTGTGTACCACATATCTAGCAAGTGGTGACTTGAAGCTGCGACATCGTGCAATGTTTGTGAGGCATCTGGCAAACGGAATCCTTTCAGCTCGTCGCTCTCGCTATCTGTTCAACGCCACGATCCACATCTCTGCGGCTGTAACATCTCTGCGGCTGTAAGTGCGGCACAACCAGTCACAGTGCTGATGACTGCAGTCATGACGAGGTCCTCTGTGCAAACTGCGACAGTAGTCACCCCGCATACTTCAGAGCGTGCCCCACCTGGAAGAAAGAAAAAGAAATAATTATTGTAAAAGTTAAGGAAATATCACATTCAAGGTATCTTTCGCCGAAGAGGTGCAACGAAGGGCCGCACCACAAAGGCAGTTGCCCAGACCACACCTTGCGTGGCGATGCTAACGTCACTAGCCCCTACGGTGGGAGCAGCCAACGCTACCCTGCCCACATACAACCTGTCCACACCAGAGGCCTCCACAAGCTCTGGCAGCAGCCAGGGCAATCACGAGGCTAAGGGCGTCTTATCGACCTCCAGCTAGGTGGGGCTAAGACTTCGTCGACCGAGGCGAAGTCTAAGCGACGCACAGATCGCTCTGTGGAGCGGTCGTCCAGCGCCTCGCAACAAGCTATGGACACCAGTTCAAGCCAAGCGGCCGAGGAAGCGCTGAAGGAGCGGCAAGCATCTCTCGACCGCTCCAGAAAGGACCAAACACTAATTACACCATTTAACGCTAATGGCACGCAGAGCTCGGAGGTGCTTCAGTATGTGTAGTATCACCCTCGAGATTGCCCGAGGCGTGAGCTTTGAAGCAATGCTGCTACATTTTCCTTCAGGCGCGCTAAAAAGTGGCCCATTTCTGTACCTACTGACGATGTGGAACGCCGAGTGAACGATGCGTCGAACGCCACTGCGCGGCAGGAGACGCGTAGGGGTCACTCCACGCACCGCAGTTTTAAAGAAGTCATAGTTCCGCAAAACCGAAGCAATGAATGCGATAACAACATATTACAAAGTCGCAAGAAGAACACCAAGCAGCTCGATCCTTGCAGCACGCCCATCAACCGCAAACGACTCACGAAAAGTACACGCACAGGATGACCACGAACAAACAACGGTAACAGCTCGACACTTGCAGCGCGCTGCGCTGCTCAAACACAAAGAACGACGCTCGAAAGAACGCACATGTATGCACAGTACGACCGCGTACTAATAACTGTCACAGTTATTTATTCGTGTTCGAGCGGCGCGCTACGAGCCAACACTCTTAGGTATTTTTTTGTGCGACAGGAGACGCGGAGCGGCGACTCCACTGCGGCGCGTGGAGTGGCCCCTCCGCGTTTCCTGCCGCGCGGTCGCGTTCGCCGCATTACTTACCAGAAGTTCCACATCGCGTGTGGGTACAGAAATATTCCACTTTTTAGTGCACGTCTCAAGGGCAGCTTTCAAACAGAAGCAAAATCTATCAATAAAAAAAGTGGGGAATCTGCACTGAAATAACACGTTCAAAAGCGCTTTACAGCAAAAATCGACCGACAATATTACGTTGTTGCCCTCTCAAGACGCATTTCTAACACACATTAGATTAAATAAAACTGTTTCACGCGAAGTGACTTAATAATGTTGACCTATTTATTTTATTTTATTTAGAAATACTGCTGTCTCAGTTATTGAGACATAGCAGGAGTGGATACAGATGTTCAACACAATGAAGAAAAAAAAATACAATTTAACAAAATACATGATTTCGCAACTCTTTTTCAAATTGCTGAGCATCGAGTCTGCGCAGAGACCCATCAAGCTCATTCCATAGATCCACGGTCCGCGGAAAAAAGGAAAACTTAAAACAATCAAGACTAGCTCTAAACGGCATAATATTTAGGGAATTGAATCGTCGCGTACGGCGTGCAGAAGCTGCAACAAAAGAAATGGGTGCTAGTACACTTAAGCCGGTGTGAACTATCTTATGCAGGAGGATGATTCGATCGCAAGTGCGCCGATGTTCGAGAGGCTGCAGCGATAAAACATGCGCATGCGCACTAGGCGAGAACCGCCGATCATAGCGACGCAAAATAAACCTTATTGCTTTTTTTTTAACAGATTCTAGCATAGCTATGTCATGTTTGTGGTGAGGTGACCAAACAACCGACGCATATTCGAGTATAGGCCTGACCAAGGTCTTGTACGCTGTCAATTTGCATTCTTTTGTCGAGTTGCTTAACGTACGTCGGAGATACCAAAGTTTTCGAAGAGCCTTGTTGCAGATTGTCTCGACATGCGTGTGCCATTATAAATTTGTTGTCAAAGTTACACCAAGGTATGTAAACTCCGTGACACGAGCTAGACTGGCACCATCATTATTATATATAAAATTAAGAGGCTGTTTCTTATTTGAAAAGGTCATGGCTACAGTCTTTTTGAAATTAATAGACATTTGCCAGGTTTCACTCCAGTTACAAAACAATGAAAAAACTCTGTTAAGCGCTTCCTGATCTTCAACATTTGAGATGGTGTTATAGATAACGCAGTCATCTGCATACATTCTAAGTTTAATTTGAGTGTCACCGATAATTTCTACTACGTCATTTATATAGATAATAAACAAGAGCGGCCCAACGACTGAACCTTGGGGCACCCCTGATGTGATTTGTACATAAGATGACTTCGCGCGGTTAAACGTAACAAATTGTGTGCGTGACCGCAAATAATCTGCTATCCAGTCAACTAGCTTATTGTCGCCAAAAAATGCGCGAAGTTTAACTAAAAGTTTAGCATGGCAAACCAAGTCAAAGGCCTTAGAATAATCAATAAATATGGCGTCAATCTGTCCTCGGTCATTAAGGGAAGAAGCAATGTCGTGCGTAAATTCAAGCAACTGCGTGACAGTAGAATAGCCCGCACGAAAGCCGTGCTGGGATCGGGAAAGTATATTGTGTGCATTTAGGTATTCTACAATGTATTTATGAATGATATGCTCCAAAAGTTTAGAGCTGGTAGAAAGTAAAGATATTGGCCTATACGTTAACGAAATACTTGAGTAAAACTCGCAAGGTTTGTAAAGCGATTGCTGCGGGTGCGTTAGTTGAGAGGTAGGTGATGTCAGGCATTCTTCGGCTCCAACCGCAGTGCGCTCCCTCCTGGTATATGTTGTAGTAGAGTGCATATTAATTTACATCGGCAACCATTTACGGTCAGACATAGCAGAGTACCCATACTTATCTAAATCGTTTGAAAGGCTAGCACCCGTGTGCCTTGCTGTTATTGTTTTAGGGGCGTAGCTCCTCTTAGTCTAACCTTGTCCCATGTCAGGCATAACCGCGGCAGTAACCCCGAACAGCATAATAGATGGCGCTGCCCCATAGAGATAGGAAAAAAGATAAATAAAAAAATAAAAATAATTAAAAGAAAACAAAAAAATTAAAATAAAAATAAAAAATCAAGCTAAAAATAAAAAAATAAGAAATAAAAATAAATAACTAAATTACAAAAAATTAAAAAAAAAGAAAAATAAAAAGGAAGGAAAACCGGAAAAAGGAAAAATAATCAAAGCGGCGTATCACTTTGATTACTGCTGGGCGAAACCACTGAACATTTCCCGGTGTACACATGATTGCTTCAGGAGCTTCGCCCAAGCTCTTGATCATTCACCCGTAGATATGCTGTAATTTTTTAGAGTTCATATAATTTAAATTGTCATCCATTTACAGTCTACCATAGCAGGGCACCTATACTAATCTAAATCATTTGAAAGGCTACCGTCTCCTTGACAATTGTGTGTAGGTAGAGTTGCACACGCCTCTCATATGATAGGGTGCTTTAAATCATGGAATTGCCGTGCTTCCATTGTACTGTTATAGCTTTACACACACCCGCATAAAGCTCTTCCACGGTAAGGTACAACGAAAGGTAAATGATTTGACTACTTTCCTGAAACCACACAATCTAACCACAGGTGACTTATTGCGTGCAATCACTCCTACAAAAAAGGAATTCCCATAGTTGAGTACACATTTTCACAAGCTACAGCCCGCAATTAAGGCTGCGGTATATGAAACTCAATCAATCAATCAATCAATCAATCAATCAATCAATCAATCAATCAATCAATCAATCAATCGATCAATCAATCAATCCTATTATTAGGACCGCCCAGCATTGCACTGTTTACGTAATTGGCCCACGATCGCCTTGGTTATTAGTGGCACGAGCACGAAGGGGCACTCTTGTTTTACAGCGAAAGCTGTGATGAGATCACAACAGCAGCCGGTTTTTGCAGCCGCCGCCGGTGTTCGTAACTGTTATCACACGGCATGAGAAAAAAAATATCCAGGATCGAGCTGGATTTGTACACGAAACACGTCTGCGTGGCAATAGTGTATTCTACTACAGAGTTTCGGCGGTGCCTGAAAGTCATACACAAAAAACGCCAGGCCTGCGCTGGAACCGCAGCACAGTCACAGCGAAAGCTGGAAGAGCGGCATTTCTAGAGCCCGTTGTAAGCTCTCTTGGGGCGACAATACTACACTAGAAAGGTACCCACTACGCTATAAATCACAATTTTTGTGAAGTTGAAAGCACCTACTAAGCCATTATTCGTCATTCTGCGGAGAAGCGAGGCATCAGCTACACGTCTGTAAGGCATTACGTGCACTTTGTTGACGCGATGACTGATGACGATGAAGAATTATGTCTCAGCCCTTTGTAATGGGTTGGAAACTTTAAACGGCCCACCAGTTACGTGATTTGCATTGGGCGACGCCCGGTCGCTATTTCCCTCTCCCGTGATGCTGTATAACATACGTTGACGTGGGAGAGAGACGGGGGGGGGGAAGAACTTTACTGAGAGCCGATGAAATTGATCATGCGCTTATGGGCTTCCTTGGCAACCAATACAAATGCACTTGCGAGGAACCCACTACGCTATAAACCATTGTAACTTTTTTGAAGTAGGGCAGCAGGTACTGTGCCATTCTCCGTCATTCTACTGAGAGCCGTGGTACCTGCTAAACGCATGTAAGGCATTATGCGCACTTTGTTCACGCTGTGCCTGATGACGACGAAGAATTATGGCAGAGCCCTTTGTAATGGGTTGGAAGCATTCAACAACCTACTCGTTGCGCAATTCGCATTGTGTGACGCCTGGTTACAGAATTCGCGTTGTGCGACGCTTGGTGCTTATTTTACTCTTCTACCACGCTATATTGCATATGCTAATGTGGTTCCTTCCCGACATGAAGCCTGTATAGGACCTTTTTGCAAAGCAGTTCCCACCAACGGCATGGCTCAGAGGTGGAATACTGGGCTCCCACGCAGAGGGCCCAGGTTCAAACCTCGTTCCATCCTGGAATTCTTTTCTTATTAAATGCGAAGCATTTCTTAGCGAACCTCTGGCACTTTGAGCGTTTCTATTTACGTATCTATCTATCTATCTATCTATCTATCTAGCCGCCTACGTCTGGGTGCTCTCATGATCGCCTCCTTAACTTGGTGTAGACCAAAATTGGCATAGGAGGGTAAGAAGATTTGACGAATATGATTGTCGGCTCATGACATGAATAACGTGAAAATCCTGTCACGTACGTCGTCAAACCCTTTCCACTAGACACGTGTGGCGCATACCCGTTTACCACGGGCCTAGGTGTACGGATATGCGCCACAGGTGATTGACAGTTCATATCTACCCAGGAACGGCGAGAACAGACAATGGCAACTTCAATGCTAGAGCGTTAAGGAAAACCAACATCGGCAGCGTTGACTCGACGAATGGAAAGAATGAAAATTATAATCCCAGATGGAATCGAACCCAAGCATTCTGCGTGGCAATCAGGTGTTCTACCACTGAGCCACGCCATGTCTATAAACTGGTTTCGAAAAACAGCCTACGCAGGCGTAATATCGGTGCAACGTCAATTGTGGTTGTGGTGCTTGCTATCTAATTTTACAAGAAAGCAATAACACTACATGATACTCCTACGATGTGTACTCCTACGATACAGGCGTCATATCAGATTAACGTATGTGGTTCCAGTGTTGGCTCCACTTTTATAGCAGTCTAATAAACATCACGTTTGTATTCCTGATTCAGCAAGCTATATTGAAGCACTGCTCGACCCCGGAGGAATACATTAACGAAAGTTGCATATGATATCCACATCACCGCCCCGTAAAGTGCACTTCGTCCGCCAGAACGACGCAGTGACCTCTTCATTTCTTACGAGGCTGGGCGATGGTCTCATGCTGACCGAGGATGATGCCAGATTGATTGACAGCCGCTTTGTGGACTAGGCTACGTAGGCCACATACGCCAAGGTAGTCTACGAATACGACAAGCGCCCTCCACTGATGTTGGTCTACGTAGCACTATCCAGGCCTACCAGCCTCTACGGCCTAAACCTCACCAACGGGAAGAGTGACTTCAAGTTCCGACATGTCGCCGACTCTATCGACAGACAATTTGTCGACGAAATGATCGAGGCATCCACGATTTCCAACAGCTGTACTATACCACATACTTCACTACACAGGGACCCCTCGTCACCATGATCACGACCGTAAAGTCGCGACCAGCTGCTGGTGCTCACTGACCACGGTGATGATGCCCTTGTTCAAGAACTGTCAAGAACTTCTTCCACACATGCTCACGGGTTCGTGAAACGTGCGTGCGTTCTCGGGACAAGTAGAAGCACTACATATCAGCTTACCGCTTCTGGTGTTGGTAATACCCACGTTGCCATTGGCAGCGTTACCCAACCGTAAACAACTGGTTATATAACACATATGCGGCTCATCAACATATATGAGTGCGTATCAAATTTATACAAATCTTTAGCGTCATTTTATAACGTGTCACTGTAACGTGTCACAAAAAAATTGCGCCAGAGTCACCTTCCCGCCGCATGCTTCGCATAACATCGACTCCCACGGTACGTGGGATCTGCCGAATTTTTCGTTTTTTTTCCTATTTCGTGCGATACTGGTTACGGACACCGGCGGCGGCGGCGGACAACTACGGCGCCAAAAACGGCCGGTGAAATAATCTCATAACAGCTTTCACTGTAAACGACCCTATACAGGCGTCATGTTCAGCGAGGAATCGCGTTAACAGATGTAATTTAGCGTTGTTTAAGAGTAAAAAAAACAACCAGGCGTCACACAATGCGAATTGCTTAAATATTTTCCACAAACCACACAATCTAGCTACTCGTGACGCTAATTCACTCCAACGATAGAAAGTAGTCCCATCGTTGAGTACATATTTTCACAAGGTACATCCCTCAATTAGGGCTACAGTATAGGAAAATCAACGAGTCAGTCACTCAATCAATCAATCAATCAGTCAAATCAAACAATCAATCATTAATAGCGCCGCCCTGCATTGAACTGTACGGGTGGGTGGTTAAAAGCTTCCCACCGATTACAATGGCTCAGGTAGCACAGCCATGATTGCCGCCAGCCTCAGCATCAACAAGTGTACATATTGAGTCGCAGATGTGTAGCGGGCACCTTGCGTCTCCGCAGAATAGTGAGTAATGGCATAGTGCCTGCTTCCTTACTTCACAAAAATTACGGGGACTTAGGGCGTAGTGTGTACCTCGCAGCTGTACTTGCCGTAGTCGCCACAAGAGAGATTACAAGGGACTCTTAGAAAGGCCCCTCGTCTAGCTTTCGCTATGACTGTGCTGCCTGCTACGCGCAGGCCTGGAGTTTTCTCTTCCAAGCATATCCTATCGAACATATCCGATCTAATATGGACAAAATGTCGTTAAAGAACAGAAATGGATGGTTCTGCTTCAGTTTAGGTGTAATATTGGATACATACAGCATGGTAGCATAGTCTAACTTAATATAAGGGCCAACTAGCTATCAGGATAATTACTAAAATATTGAATAAATTCATTGAAAGATTGTGAGAATTGGGATGGCAGCGGCACCTAGTGGAGGAGATCTCCACCACGCGTTTTTTTTTTTTTTTACGCGGCCTCTGAGATCCGCTTCGCCAGCCCACGAAACATTAAGTCAAAACAAGGAGTACACCAGGGCACGCAAACGCCGACGTACGAGTGCCACTACCGGATACCTAAGTTGAGGATTAGGGTGAAGTCCAGAATTCCTTTTTATTTGTGTGAGGATATTCATCGAGAAAAAAAAACGGTTGAACCCTCCGTCATAGCAATCGGTATAACACGAAAGTAAGACGTGTCCTTACAGAAGTAGTTGCATCTTTTCTGCACATTGATATAAGAGAGTTAGCTCCATGTCTATTGGTGTTTTCTCTTCCAAGCATATCCTATCGAACATATCCGATGCAATATGGACAAAATGTCGTTAAAAAACAGATATCGATGGTTCTGCTTCAGGTTAAGTGTAATATTGGATACATACAGCATGGTAGCATAGTCTCCACTTAATGTGGATGCACCCAAGTTGACGCTTGGAGGCACATCTTCATCCCGACGACTGACGTCCATGACCAACAATTAGACAAACCTTTGTGGTAGCTCTAGTAGTTACCGGTGAGAGCGTAATCAGAGAAAGCTGTGTGACAGCCAGAAGAGCGTCGACTAAGGTCGCCATTCCGCGGCATTTTAGAGTAAACAGAACACCACTGCAGAACTAGAGGAAAACCAGTGCCTCCTCTATTTTTACAGCGAAAGCTGTTATGAGATCATTTCACCGGCCGTTTTGGCACCGTAGTTGTCCGCCGCCGATCTTATCTGGACACACCCTTCAGCGGACTTTAAGATAAGCTTTTGTCTTTTTACAGCGAAAGCTGTTATGAGATCATTTCAGCGGCCGTTTTTGGCGCCGTAGTTGTCCGCCGCCGCCGCCGCCGCCGCCGGTGTCCGTAACCAGTATCGCTCGAAATAAGAAAAAAAACGAAATAAGAAAAAAATTCCACGATGGAACGAGGTTCGAACCTGGGCCCTCTGCGTGGGAGCCCAGTATTCAACCTCTGAGCTATGCCGGTGCTTGAAACTGCTTTGCAAAAAGGTCCTATACAGGCTTCATGTCGGGAAGGAACCACATTAGCATATGGAATATAGCGTGGTAGAAGAGTAAAATAAGCACCAAGCGTTGCAAAACGCGAATTCTGTAACCAGGCGTCACACAATGCGAACTGCGCAACGAGTAGGTTGTTGAATGCTTCCAACCCATTACAAAGGGCTCTGCCATAATTCTTCGTCCTCATCAGGTACAGCATCAACAAAGTGCGCGTAATGCCTTACATGCGTTTAGCAGGTACCACGGCTCTCCATAGAATGACGAAAAATGGCACAGTGCCTGCCGCCCTTTTTTTCAGAAATTACAATGATTTATAGCGTAGTGGGTTCCTCGCAAGTGCACTTGTATTGGTTGCCAAGGAAGCCCATAAGCGCATGATCCATTTCCTCGGGGTCTCAGTAAAATTACAATTTAGAGCGTAGTGGGTTCCTCGCAAATGCACTTGTATTGGTTGCCAAGGAAGAGGAAGCCCATAAGCGCATGATCCATTTCCTTGGGGTCTCAGTAAAGTTCTTCGCCCCCCCCCCTCCCCGTCTCTCTTCCACGTCAACGTATGTTATACAGCATGACGGGAGAGGGAAATAGCGACCGGGCGTCACCCAATGCAAATTACATAACTGGTGGGCCGTTTAAAGCTTCCAACTCATTACAAAGGGCTGAGCCATAATTCTTCATCGTCATCAGTCGTCGCGTCAACAAAGTTCACATAATGCCTTACAGACGTGTAGCTGGTGCCTCGCTTCTCTGCAGAACGACGAATAATGGCTTAGTAGGTGCTCCCCAACTACACAAAAATTGTGATTTATGGCGTAGTGGGTACCTTTCTAGTGTGCTTGTATTGTAGCCCCAAGAGAGCTTTCAACGGGCTCTAGAAACGCCGCTCTTCCAGCTTTCGCTGTGACTGTGCTGCGGTTTCAGCGCAGGCCTGGCGTTTTCTGTGCTTGGGCGAAGGAGCGGAGCGCAACGGGAACCGACCGTCGGTGTTAGTGCGGCTTTTCGCCGCCGGGGGCTGCCTCCGTAGTAGACCCGCCGTCGGGCGTCGCTCGCGGAAACGAATGCCGTGGCTGCATTCAAAGCTGCTATATGGTTCAGTTTTCGGCTGTATTCGCGTTGTTTAAAGTATTATGGAATCTTGTAAACTGGAATCATGAAGCATTTGTCGTTCTAGGCAACGAGCCCATTTCGAAGGCATGTGTCTTGCGCGGCTATTTGATCGAGACGCTCGCGCGTCGTCTGCTAGCCCGATACCAGAGAGCGCATACCAGTGATGCGCGGAAAATTGTTTTATCACCGTTACGTTCGCTTGACTGAGAGTCGGTTTTTGACTGTCTGAAAGTCGATTTCCGAAAGCAGCATTTTCCACGAGCTAATACCGAAAGCTTGGGCGCTTAATGTTCCCCGATACGTGCTACCGTCTACTGGTGTAGGACTCTATACGCAAGCCTGGAGTTCATGCGCTAAATAGTATGAAATGTCACTACACTGCTTCCAGGGATATACGTGATCGGCCGTGATCAGTCGTGATAGTTTCGCGCGTTATTACCGAGTTCGGTGAAATTCTCTCGTACCACCACCGTGAAAACATTATAGGACGACCTGCGTGTATAAAAGCAAACACTTTTTCACGGCGACGAGGCATTCTAGAAATAGCCTCAAGCGATGATCTCGTAGAGTAGACAGTCAAGGAATAGCAGCACAACGACACGAGGCTTGCATGATTGAAGCGTAAGATCGCGTAGCGAAACGCGAATCCTTCAAACATGTAATCAACGCGCACGGCGACCGGTTTTACAGTGGTGTGTGTAAGTGCGCTCAAAGCACAAAACATACCTGCTTGTCGCGTACCTGGTTGATCACCCTCGCTGTGCCAACACGCCGTCCGGGCTATCGGTTCGTGCATAACAGAGTCCATGCAATGAAGTAACGAAGTTACGTAGTTCTGCGACCTTTTTCAACTTACCTAAGTTTGCCATTTGCACTCTTCACAGTCGCTCGTGAAAATGCTCACGCTTCGGCTCCTGCGGAAACCGCGGTCGCTGCTTGTCAAAACAGTGGGACGCGGATTGTCTTCGGAAGTGCACTCGATAATGAATCACGCGATCAACGGGAGTTATAAATGAACGAAGCAAGAAAGCACTTTTGCGCGCGGACACAACGCTGCGCGTCCGATGAGGTTGTTTTAAACGGCAACGAACGACGACCATCTTCTGCCACTGGATCAATGCAGAACGCCCCGACACGCGGAAAATGCCCAGTCGACGAATGTCGAGTACGCGTAAGAACATAATAAACGCACACAATATCTATCAAAACGATAAACATGTAAGCGCGGGCACAGGTGTTCACGGGAAGCTGGTGGTGCTCCTGCAGTACAACGAGGCCTGTTGCAACTGTTGGCTTACAGGCTTAACCAAAAAGAATATAGGTGGCAGCAGTGTCGTAATATCATAAAGGTCATTAGTGTAATATAAATAAAACGTACTTTTGGCTTTTCACCTAGGTTTAGGTGCAGCTGCAATATTTGGTTGTTATTTATATTTAGCTTTGCAGCTATACCTATTGTGGCTGGCATATTAGAGAAAAATTCTAAGCTCACACCCGAAGCGACCGTTATCTCTGAGTCTCTGCAAAGCAGCGCTGCAAAATGCAGATCTCAATGTTTTTGTGTACTACAGCTTCCGAACACACTTTTGTTTGAGAGTTAGATGCTTTGCCGGTGTGTACAGAGGAATGAATAGCATACATTCCCGCACAATAAAAGAGAAACGGTGTACCTGACCAGGTGTCTATTCCTCTACTTTCTCTGCGTAGCAGCTTAAGACTAATTCATTCCCCTGCCTTTACATCCTTCATCTCTTCCACCCTACACAATGCCCTCATACTGCCCCTATTGTGGAACGAGAGTTAGGGATAAGAGTTAATGGAGAGTATCTCAGCAACCTGCGATTCGCTGATGACATTGCATTGATGAGTAACGCGGGAGACGAATTACAGCTCATGATTACTGAACTGGATACGGAAAGTAGAAGAGTAGGTCTGAAAATTAATATGCATGTAGTGTGGAACAATCTTGGCAGAGAAGAGCGCTTTGCGATAGCTGGCGAGACACAGGAAGTTGTAAAGGAGTACGTCTACTTAGGACAGGTAGTAACCGCTAAGCCGAACCATGAGAGTGAAATAACTAGAAGAATAAGGATGGGATAGGGCTCATTCGGCAAGCATTATCAAATCATGAATGTTAATCTACCACTATCCCTCAAGAGGAAGGTATATAACAGCTGCATCTTGAAGAAACGAAAACCAGCTTACGGACGCGTACGCAAGAAGAGAAGACGGCAGACACTCGCTGGATATGTACCAACAGGCCCAGCAACAGATTCTCCAGCTGCATCTTACCGGTACTTACCTACGGAGCAGAAACCTGGAGACTTACATAGAGGGTACAACTTAAATTGAGGACGGCGCAGCGAGCGATGGAAAGGAAAATGATAGGTGTAACCTTAAGAGACAGGAAGATAGCAGAGTGGGTCAGATAACAAACGGGGGTTGAGGACATCATAGTTGAAATCTAGAAGAAGAAATAGATATGGGCCGGGCACGCAGCACGTCGGCAGATGAAGCGGTGGTCATTAAGGGTTACAGACTGGATTCCAAGAGATGGCAAACGCGTGAGGGGGCGACAGAAAATTAGGTGGGTTGATGAGATTAAGAAGTTTGTAGGTATAACGTGGCAGCAGCAAGCACAGGACCAGGTTGATTGGCGGAACATGGGAGAGGTTTTTGCCCTACAGTGGGCGTAGACAGGCTGCTGCTGCTGATGATGATGATGTGGAACGAGGCCCACGGTGTATCACTGCACCTGGGAATGTCCACAACCACCGGGCTGCCGTCCTATTCCTTCACCCTCACAATCCTCCTGGGAGACTGCGCTGACCAGCTCAGAGCCGCAGGAGCAGCGTCGGCTGATCGAGCGGGCACGTGGTGTGACGCGAGCCAATGGGGCCTTGAACTAAGGAATCCACCCAACGAGGATGATCTGTGAGGCCTCCACAAATAAAAGTTTTATCTCTCTCTATGCGTAGCAGCGAGTGTTGTGACAGCAAGCAGAAGCGTCAGCTGCGGGATCGGAGGCATGGGTGCGCAGCTCCCCGTCCCTCCTCCATCACTCGCCAGAACATACCAACATACCGACGACGAAGGGGTGGGTAACGAAGACGGGGTGCGCTTACGTTGGCAGCCACTGTTACCAGCCATATTTTTGTTGTCAGCGTGTAGCTGATACTTAAGTACACTTTCAAATTCTGACAACAACGATGTGACAAGTTTATCTCCTCTGCTCTCCTCAGTGTACACTGTTCAGCTAGTCCAATCCACCATCCTAGGGACAAAGGAAAAACTGACGCTTCTGTGTAACTGTTCGGGGTATCACCTTACCGCATGCGATCGACACTATGCTTTTTAGACAATTAGTGAACGCTTCGCTATATCCAGTGGATAAACTTCAACGTATATTGAGGTTTAGTACCTTGTTGTACAACAAGGTACATGAGTACTATGTATCTTCTTGTTATGGTGCATAAGAATTCCAGGCGGCTTTCCCGGCAAATTTGTATTTAAATCATGCACAGGTGATGGCACTGGTCAGTGTAACCTATTTATTTACTATGCGTGTCATCCGACAGTGCCCAGTTAATTATTGCGTAATAATAATCTCGCTCCTTCTCTCCCACCAAAACAAAAAACGCTACACTCTCGCATTGAATATAATGTTGCGCAATAAACATAGTTATAAAAAACATTGCGTAGTGTCAAACCTATACCTCTCTTTAACCCACTCACAGCCCCTTTCACCCACTGAAGACATGCTACTCTAGATGCGGCCGAACATCCTTTCTTCACACATCAGAAGCGGACGTCTGTGTGCACGTACGCAAGTAGTAACGTTTACTAACCCGCCACCTAGGTACTTGGTACCGTTTACTACCTCTGACATTTACGACCTCTCGTATACTTCTGAGGTAGTAAAAGGACCGCAATACGTAGTAATGTGGTCAAAAAGGTAGTAACGGGTCCGGTTACTACCTTTTTCTCTGCCTTTTATTAGGAGTGTACGCGCACCTTATCGGCCATGCGGACAGCCCGAACTGCGAGCCCTAGCAATAGATGAAACTTTAACTCATATATCGTGCGACTGCCCTCTGTACGTGTCCCACCGAAAGAAGCTGGCTTCAACGTTGGCCGGCATCGCTGTGAACACTCTCAGTGAAACTAATCTATTGCCCGCAATGTCGGACCAGATAGCATCAACGACTGCTACAGGGGCATTTATAGACTTTCTCAGGAGTACAGCACTTGACAATAGACTTTAAGAAGTCCACTGTGGTACGTGCTTATTGTGCATACGCATCACCTCTTCCTGACCCATCATCATCTTCATTACTATCTGCCCCCCTTCCCCTTTTCCCTTGTGCAGAGTAGCAGGCTAGAGCGCTCACGATCAGGCCGACCTCTCTGCCTCTTCATAATTTCGCTCTCTCTCTCTCTCTCATGGCGTGATACGCGTGCACAGACGAGGCACATCGGCAAGAGCCATAGGCACTGAGAGCAGATGGCAAACTAAATCGTCTCTTTGAAATTGAGCGAAAGGAATTAATGCTATTTCCCAAACCATCTCTACATCACGCATCTTACGGAATTTCCTCGTGTCCACCGTTAGGGCAATCGAGAAAATGATATTTTATAAAATGAAGCGAAAAGTGGCTATGTGGAACGTGGAAGTGAAGTGAAAGAAACGAAAACTCAGGAACGCAATAATTAGCCTTTCGAATTACACATGCAGGAAGCACCACACTATGCATTTCAATAAAGAAAAGCACAAAAAAATTTGGCAGATTTCACGCCTTGTGGGAATCTGTTTCATGCCAAGCACTCAGCTGTCTATGCTGCATTTTACGGCTTTCCGCCAAGCGTTACGAGGTGGATCGACCTGTTATTGTAAGTGTTGCAGTGGGTGCACATCGTGGCTTTACCAGGCACGTCGACTACACTGGCATTTAAAGGGTAACCTTATGGACTGACGTAACGTCAGCACTCACTTTCCGGCACAGACGCCAGTATTATCGAAATGATGTGCACTTTACGATGCAATGATGTGAATATGACACGTCACTTTCCTTAGGGTATTCCTCGGGGTCAAGCAACGCTTGAATATAGCTTCCTGAATCACAAGTTTAAATTTAATAAGCGGTGCCAACACTGGAACCACAATTGCCGTTAATCAGGCATGACGCCTGTATCATAGGAGAACATCTGTAATCTTTATTGCATTGTTCTAAAATTAGATAGTCAGTAGTACAAGCACAAGTGACGTTGCACCGACATTACACGTGCAGAGGGTCTTTTCTCGAAGCGGTTTTCTCGAAGACGTGGCCTGGTTCTGTGGTAGAATACCTGACTGCCACAGAGAGTGCTGGAGTTCGATTCCTGCTGGGATCCTGATTTTTAGATGCGAAGCATCTTTTAGTGGAGCTCAAACCGGTGGTGGTGTGCGGGGTGACCACCCTTACTGCGCATGCGCAAACCATCTCCACATACCTCCTCTCCGCACACTTCCTCCCCTTTCCCCTCTCCACTTCCCCTCACCCCTCCGCCTCTCCACTTCCCCTCCCCCTCTCCGATATCCTCCCCCTCCCCCTCTACTCCTCTCCACTCCTACTCGCCCTCTGAAACGCGGGCTCGACATGCCGAAACGCTTCTTCGCATCGCCTCTCTCGCATCGCCCCTCTCCTGCGCAACGCCGCGACGAGCGCCAGCACGTCCCCTACCCCTCTCTCTCCTCTCCTACGCTCCCCCCCACCCCCATCGCGCACCTGACGACCGCGTTCCCCGCTCGCCCTGTGAGAATTAACCGCAAGGCTAGAGGGAAGACACAACGCGCATAGTGTTCCTCTTCGCGTTCTACGATGCGAGGTCGGTAGCATGCCCAACGAAAGCCAACGGAACGCGATCGTGCAAGTGCTCCGGCTTCGCATCGCCTCATGGTCCCATTTAGCGGGAGATGGTGTAACTTTTATTCTTTGCATTCGTCGGGTCAGCGCTGCCGATGTCCGTTTAGATGCGAATCAGCTTTTGTGCTGGGCTGTGTCCGTAGTTCTATTTGCGACCGTCCCACCTAGCATAGCCATCTGAGCGCATGCTCGCGCCAAGGAGAAGTCTTCTTCCTCTTGTTCATCGACCACCTTGATGATGGTACGTGCAGAGCACTTTAGGGGCCCGGGATGCCGTATGGTGTTCTAGCATGGCGTAACGCAGAAAACAACATGCATGCTGGCACGCTCTTGCGCGTTCGGGCATGTGTAACGGGCTGGGTAAGACGCTGAGACCTCTCCCCCTCTCATTAATCACGGGATGGCATTGGGGAACGAGGTTCTGCAGACGCGCGATGAGCCGGTGTGGCGTTCTCCAAGAGGAATTCGGGGCGAGTAACAGCAACAGCAACTACAATAAATTCACGGTGTGCTCCCCTTGCAAGGACGCGTTAACATCGGGCAGGGTGCCCGTGATGAACGGAACACTAAGTCGACCCGTGCGCTGCTTCGCATGCCCAGATGTCCCCTTTAGTGGGAGATGGTGTAAAACTTTTCTCTAGACTCTCGCATTTAGATTACGAAACTGTGTTCTCGTCGTTCCTGGGAAGGTATAAACTGTCGATCACCTGTGGCTCATACCCGCTTATACCGTGGCCCGTGGTATACGGGTATCTGCCCCATGTGTCTGGAGGACAGGGTTTGACGTGAGATGCGACATGATTTTCACGTTATTCATGTCATGACCAGACAATCATCATATTGGTCAAACCTTCTTACCCACCCATACCAATTTTGGTCGACACCAAGCTGAGGAGGCGATCACTAGAGCACCCAGACGTAGGGGGCTGAATAGATAGATAGATAGATAGATAGATAGATAGATAGATAGATAGATAGATAGATAGATAGATAGATAGATAGATAGATAGATAGATAGATAGATAGATAGATAGATAGATAGATAGATAGATAGATAGATAGAAACGCTCAAATTGCCCAGGGTTCGCTAAGAAGTGCTTCCCATCCATTAAAAGAAAGAAACTCCAGCGCTGCGCAGAACACGCAGCACAATCACAGCGAAAGCTCGAAGAGAGATTTCTGGAGCCCATTCTAAACTCTCTTGGGGCAACTAATACAAGCACAGTAGTACACGTTGCTGGTCTAGTCGGGCTGGCCATACTTTTGTGGCTTGTACTTAATACAAGTACACATGCAAGCTATCTACAACGCAATAAATAATAATTTTTGTGAGGTAGGGAAGCACTCACTATGCCAATAATCATCTTTCTGCGGATAAACGAGGTACCCGCGAGAGATATATAAGTTATTCTGCGCACTTTGTTGATGCTGCATGTGGCTGATGACGATGAAGAATTATGGCTGAGAACTTTATAGTGGGTGGGAAGCTTTAAGCCACACACACGTTGCGCAATTGGCATTGTATGGCGCATGGTTTTATTTTACTCTTCTGCCGCGCTATGTTTCATATGTTAATACGATTCCTTGCCCGACGTGACCCCAGTATAGGCTCTTTTTGCAATAGAGTTTGAAGCACAGGCGTGGCTCAATCGCAAAAAGAGCCCGCAGAGTTTGAAGCACAAGCGTGGCTCTGTTCCATCCTGGAATTTTTTTAAATATCTTCTCTGCGATGTACCAGAGACAGTAGAACACTGTTTTATTAGCTGCAAAGATGCCATTCTGTTTTGGGACATCTTCCAACGAACTGTTCAAAAATATTTTAACATTAACTCACATACTCTACGTTACCTTCTCCCAACGTCTCTTGATGAAGTACCTTTGGCATGTTTTTCCTTATGGGACTACACAGTCTGTAATGCACAAGACCGTAATGCAGAACTAACCACTGCTTCAAGTATGCATTTCCTGCGTATGGCTCTCCATCTAAAGGACATTGACGATGAACTTGACATGAGACCAGACTGGCACCCCATCTTGATGAGGTGTTCATCCTTACCAGCCTCCACATGTTACATGGTTTGAAGAACTAGTCCTGTTTCTCTGGACTTGCACAGTATATATGCATGTAAGCCTTGGAATGCTTGTGCAGTGATTGTGCGATTGTTGTCGCTAAGTGAATGCATCACTACGTCATAGCGTTTGTGATAATTTCAAATGCGCATTATAATAAATACCATGAAAGAAAAAAAAAACACAAGCGTGGCTCTGTGGTAGAATACTCTGCTGGTACGCAGATGACCCGGGTTCAAATCCCTTCCGATCTTGAACATTTATAACTCATATTTATTTCTTATTTCGCGCGATAGGGGCAAGGAGGTTAACAAAAAAATTGCTGGAGTGGCAATTATTGCGCAATAGTGAAGCCATGCCCACTAAAAGATGGCGGCTACGCCCGCCATCTTACTAGGGGCACGATAAACCATCGGCGTTTGGCGAAGGAAAGCGAGCGTTTTCCACGCACGCCAGAGAAGTTCCACATGGCAACTTTTACGGGTCAGATACTGCTGCAAGTGTGTCTTTGTGTTACTAGTTTCCGTAAGTAAGCCTCAAAGTCATGGCAAATTTTATTGGACATCAATCGTCAATATTCCTCTCGACGGGTTACTTTTGTCGGCAACAAGATCTTTTATTTTGTAATTAACGTAGCAGTTACACTAACAGATCAAAGCTATTTGACCTCTATGTAGGCACGACCAGAGATTTGCATTGTCTTAGTGCTCAGTTAAATCCTCACTTAATTCTAATACAAGAATCTTGGCTTTCTCCAGAGAACAATTTTCGTTTTAAGAATTATCGTTCGTTTAGATTAGACCGCCCTTCTCGAGGTGGTGGCATAATTACACTGATATCAAACAGGATTTGTCACAAAGCAAAGTTGACATTAAAACTGCTCGATCCAGAATATGAAATATTAGTTATAAGCATGAAATTTCTGTTTGGTCAGAATTTTTCAATAGCCAATGCATACTTCCCTTCAGGCGTGCACGACACCCGGCAATTGGACACGATAATTGGCATGTGTGGAAGAAATTTTTTATTAGCAGGAGACTTCAACTCCCATCATGTTACGTGGGGGTTAACAACTGATGCGTGCGGCAGCCGCTTGTGGGATTGGTCACAGGATAATCACTTAACATGCTTAAATTCAGGAAGCCCTACGTACGTGAAAGGTCGCATCGCGTCAGCCTTGGATTTGACTTTCGCTAGCTCCAGCCTGAATATTTCGACTTGGTCAGTGGTTGACTGCTGCTACAAATAGCGACCACCTGCCGATAACATTTGAAATAATAAGTCCGGTTGTCCCATCAGTTTCGAACGCGCATAAGTTCATTAATTACAAAAAATTTAAACAATCACTGCTTTCTTCACTCGCTTCAATATCCCATATGAGCACGAAGTCGAAAGCGTTGAGCATCTGCTCGGTCTTACAGAATTCTCGCGAGAAAGCTGAATTCGTGGTCTCGTCAGTTGCGCACAATCCTAACTCTCCTTGGTCGACTGACGATTGTTCTAGGGACTACAGACGTAGAAAAGCATCCTGGAAAAGGTTGCTGTGCAATCAATGTCCTCAAAATTGGAAGGACTACCAGTTCTACGCTGGTGTTTTTAAAAGAACTGTTTTGAACGCAAAAGAAAATTACGATATTCGGACTTTCGATTACCTTTCTAAATCTAACAATAAAGGCGCATTATATAGATTTCCTGCGTAAAAGAAAATGATTCCGCAGCCTATCAATGCAGATTCTATCAGTTTGTCTCCGCAAGAAATAAAAGAATCAGTTGGAAACAATTGGTAGAGGGCTAGAACATCGTTTTCCTCTCAACTATCACTACCTCCTTTGCAAGCATTATTTGATGAAGATTTCTCAGAAATTTCCGGTTCGGAATTATCACAGATGTTAGGTACCTTACCATCAGCTGCTCCTGGCCCGGATGGAGTCACGTCTTCAATGCTGAAAATGCTAAATAAGGAATCCCAAGTGTTTTTAATTGGATGTAATCAATCACTCACTAAGAATGGCATGGCTACCATCAGATTGGAAATTAGCTAACGGTAATACCATTACTTAAGATTCCGGGTAAGGGGTATGTATTGGACAACATTCGGACCATTGCGCTTACTTCAAATTTTGTAAAATTAATCGAGAGACTGTTAAACACCCGCATAATAAATTTCATTAATGAGAGACAAATATTAAATGCAGCACAAATTGGGTTCAGATCAGGATGCTCTATATGGCAGGCCCATATAGATCTCGAAAGTCGTATACTATTAGCTAGGCGTGAAATAAAATATGCAGCGTTAGTCACTCTTGACATCGCAAAAGCATACGACAGCGTTGAACACATCGTTTTAATCAATCGGCTTCACAACCTTAACTTTCCAAAATATATTCAGGCGTGGATTGCGGAATTCTTAAGAAATAGAACATTCTATTGCTTCCAAAACGGCATCTCGTCTTCTATGTACGCTCAAACTAGAGGTGTCCCGCAAGGCGCAGTTCTTTCCCCAGTATTATTTAATATCCTAATGAGTTCTATCCCTCTACATGACGATGTCCACACTTATGTATATGCTGATGACATCGCATTTTTTTCATCAGCAGGTGATATTCACGAACTGTTCCAAATATTATAGTCATACTTGTCAGCACTAGAAAGCTGGCTTGATAGTATACATCTACATTTGAATGTCAGTAAATGCGCCGTGCTAACATTTCCATTAAAAGACCCTATCCACATGTCACTTTCCTATCATCTCGAGCCTATTCCACAAGTAGAGAAAGTAAAATATCTCGGTGTAATATATGACCGATCTATGACGTGGAAGGCTCATATTGAAAACATCGCAACAAAGGGTGTTCGAGCAGTCGGACTATTAAGGAAGATCAGTCATTGCCGATTAGGTATGAGGAGACATACACTTATATCAATATACTGCATGTATGTTCGTCCAGTGCTTGAATTCGGGTGCATATTATACGCTGGGGCTGCTGCTTACAAGCTTCATCCTCTTGTAGTTCTCGAGAGACAAGCTTTGAGATTATGCCTAGGTCTTCCTAAATTTGTTGCAATAAAGGTCCTGTATATGGAAGCTAGACTCCCCTCACTTGCTACCCGGTTTAAATTGTTAGCAGTACAGGCATTTCTAAGGCTGTATGAATCCCCCGTTAGACGTTCCGAAACAGTTTTTATTGCACGTCCTGACTTGTATTTTGGATTATATTGGCCGCGATTTCATAAGCCCCAAATTTTAGTTATAGAAAGCCTTCTTGACAAAATAAACGTTCAAATTAATGATCTGTGTATAATCAGTAATAGTAACAACTCTATTAAAATACAGTTTGATGACATTTTCCCAAAAAATGCAAAACTAATGTCATACCGATTATTAAACGGTATGAGGAGACATACACTTATATCAATATACTGCATGTATGTTCGTCCAGTGCTTGAATTCGGGTGCATATTATACGCTGGGGCTGCTGCTTACAAGCTTCATCCTCTTGTAGTTCTCGAGAGACAAGCTTTGAGATTATGTGATTACCTGGAGATATTAAGTGATTACCTGGAGCATATGCCAATTAAGACAGTGATAGCGACGGATGCTTCTCAAAATGAAGAAAAATGTGGAATTGGGATTTTCTCTCCTACTCTAGACTGGTCGTTTTCACTTCGCCTTCCAGATTTTGTGCCCATCTTTGTAGCAGAATTTTTAGCCATCAGTCTAGCCTTACGTAAATTAGAAGCATCAATAAGCTCCGCAATAATTTTGACGACTCACTATCAGTATGTTCCTCCCTCACTGCAAACGAGGACTCGTATGTTTTGGATGCGTTCAAATCATTAGTTCCACTGCACATAAAGTTCATCAAATTAGTGTGGGTTCCTGGGCATAAGGGCCTATTTATGAATGAAATGGCAGACGCGCTAGCCAGGTCATCATTGAATGGCCCGGTAATTCAGGTATTGCCCGCATCCAAATTCATTACAGGTGCTAGATTTAGGAGGAAAATGATGTTAGAAGAATTTTCCGCACCGTCATTAACGACCATATTAGAATTCCAGCATTTAAATCATCAGTGGAATAGTAAAGTATGTCAATCACGAGCAATAGAAGTCGCAATCACAAGACTACGTTGTCAAACTCCCTATCTAAATTTTTATCTACACAGAGCTGGTCTGGCAGCATCGCCTAATTGTCCTTTTTGCGGAATAAGTGAGACAACGAAGCACTTTCTCATTTCCTGCAAGAGGTACTCTACCTTGCGCAAAAATACCTTAGGTGTTGTTTTTTGTCTGCTTAGATTAGAATTAAATGAACAAAATGTACTGTCTTTCGGGGCTTTTTCTCTGGGCCACAGTGACGGGAAGATTGCTGATGCATTGCAGGAGTTTCTTAAAGGTTCAAAAAGATTTAGATTGTAAAATTTACCTTTCCAAAATATTATTTCTATTTTTTCCCCAAATTATCGGTTTTATTGATTCAGTTCTATTCTATATTATTATTAGTAGTATAATTTTAACTCTAATTCATTTATACTTCTTTCGTATTAATTAAACAAAGTTTGAACTTCAATTTCAATTTTCCCTTTAAAAACTAACCGGTTCTTGGCCAATCCCCCAGTGTGGGTATGAGCCACAGCTTCCAGGCTCTACTCTACCCACGTACCTTTTGTTTGTTCGATTTCTTTTCTTTTTAGTTGCGCCAATGCCGCGACAATTGCTCTTAGTCGCTGTCCTGCGTCGCGTCTATCGCGCAAATTCTGATGTTGCTACAGTGTCGTTATTGAAGATTCTCTTGCGTCTTCTCTGTAAAGAAATGTGATGCGTGCAAGACTGGGTTTCCTTTGCGTCGCGTGGATTTTACATATCAGCGATTTGAAGGATCTCGTGGACGTAAGCTTGACTTGCATGCCATGAAATAACGCATATGCAAATAAGAATGTAACAACGTTAGCACCACTGGTACTGATGCTAGATCTAAAAGAGCAAGCGTTTACCTAAGAGAAAATATCTTGGCGTACCGTATTTTTCAGTTCTTGCTACATTTACTCAAAGAATTTATGAAATCATAATTTGATTATTAGCACAAGTGCTTTCTTAGCTGTCATTTTGCATCCCTTACATTCCCTGAGTCTCTGCACTGTTTTTCCGGTCTGGTCAATGCAGTATGTCTTTTGTAACGCGCTCCCAAAATAAGATCTCTGCTTTATTCTTCTGTCTTCTTTATTTCCACTACTGTTTGCACAGTTACACGTTGCCAAGGCGATTTTGAAAACAATTATATAATTATGTGGGCGTACCTTGAGTAAACAGTACAAGACATTCTGCTTACCGCTTAGGAAAATAGCGAAATTGAGTGTACATTATAATATTGAAAATCATTAGGAGCCATCTTAAAGATGTTAGGAAGGGGATTCGAGAAACGTTGTTTTACTGAATGCTCTGTTTTGCTCATGAGCGTCCCAACGAGCCGGTTTAGGCAATTTTCCATAGGCATTGAATGATCTATTGTATCAACAGGCAAGTTGACAATGCTTCATACTCATAGCTATTCAGGGCGCCGTCTGTATTGTGTTTCTGTACTCATTCAATGTGAATGTTTGATACACAACCACCTCTCTATTTTGCTTATATTAGTTTTCCTGTTTTAGGCTTTCTTAAATATTTTTCGCATTACTAATCGCCACGTAATGGGAGCTATAATTGGCAATAGCGCGAATAGCGGCGGTGTCCTGCGACGTTTTGTGGAACTATACAATACGTCTGAGACGGTTCTGTGTTGCACATGTTCTCGTTGAAGAAAAATTTTTAAAAAGATTTCACGTCAGTGAGTATATCAACAAAGAATCCTTTACGCCGGCAGATAAGTAGAATATGAAAATTCATTGCGGTTTTACATCATCTACGTATACACCAGGGGTCTCAAACTGAGCTTATAGCCAGCGGGCCGCAGTCGCGAAATTTAGTTGCAAGGGCCGGGACAGTGAAGATGATGGGAGAGAGTGAACAAAATTACGTTTGAAAGGAAGCCTTTCCCATATCTCATATATAGGTCATTTTCGAAGGGGACTTGGAGTCATAATTCGAAAAACATCGATACCGATGTACAGAATGATTGATATCTGGACGCGGATTCTGAAATATAGAGTTTTTGTTCCACGGTTATGTTTCAGCACATTCTGACCACATGTTCCTCACGAAAGGAATGCTTGAGACCAGTCATGTCTGTGCAACTCACGAACATACTTATTTAGAAAATAAAAACAAATGAGACGAAGACGGTCATGTGCGCGGGCCGGGCCGCTAGCGAAAGGTCTCAAACCCCTAGTATACGCCATGCGCCCCCCCCCCCAAAAAAAAAAGAAAGAAAAATGTCGCTACCAGCGTTGTTGCTGCTGTACACCTGTTCGGATATACGGTATTGTGCAAGCTGTCTTTTACGGACAAGGTATAAGTCCACACTGGTATTTGCGCCGTCGTGCGAAGGCTTCTTATTGAAGTTATTGTGATTATATGGCAACCTGCTAGATGGTCGGCGAGCTGTGCAAAGCAAGTACCGCTGTCAGCGAAGTGTACAAAGAGTTGTCATGTGAAGAAGCTAAAACAAACCCCAATAAGCTGTTTTGGAAGGGAACTAATGTACTTTGAGGAAGAAGGGCAAAAACTTTTGAGATACCAACAGACATTTCATTCAAGTGAAACAAAATAGGTCACAGTTAAGACATTTTCAAGCAGACATTTTCCTGCATAGGCGTTTGCTGCTACATTATATGGATCTATAATAACAAATTTCAGAATGTATCGAATTATCTTAAGATACAATTGCCAAGTATCGTATCGGATACAATTTTTGCGGCAGTATTTTGTATCTGTATCTCCAATACTTCTTGCCTGAGTATCTTGTATCGTATCGCGATACAATTTCAAAGTATCTTTGCCCAGCCCTGACAGTAACGAAAGTTATGTATGATAGTATGATACTCACATGATTGAACCATAAAATGCACTTAGTTTCGATAATACTCACGACTGTTCAGGAGAGTTGCTTGTTGGGCAAGTTGGTACATACTTAGTTAACTACAAAAGAAGCCACAAAACGTCGAAAAACGGAAAACAGCAGAGCGGCAGAAAACAGAGACAGAGCGCGGAGACGTGGCACGTCTCTGCGCTCTGTCTCTGTTTTCTGCCGCTCTGCTGTTTTCCGTTTTTCGACGTTTTGTGGCTTCTTTTGTAGTTAACTCACGACTGTGCTGTAAAGTTAGTGCTGACGTTACGTCAGACCATGAGCTACCCTTTAAAGGCCAACTCCGGCGATTTTTCGAGGTCCATGGATCTCAATAAAATTCGCTGGGTACGTTCCTTTTCACGTTCCCGTTATTTATGCCAAATTACAAGCTGGAGACATAAGCAGATTCATTGCAAATGAATTTTATTCATTGCCCCGACTCTCCCCACCTCGCTTCCTAAAATCATTGGCAACATTGGGTGCGTGACGTCATTTTTGTTAAGCGGAAGTGACGGAACCGAGGGGCCCCTAGAGCGTCTGCTATCCGCAAGGCAACAATCGCGAGTGTTCGGCGAGCGCTTCGTTGGCTGGGCGTGTGAATTTCAGTTCCTTGTGGTAGTGCGTGCGATGGGTGGCAAGTGGTGTCGCGTTGTGGGCTGCACACGATTCTCCGTTGGCAGTCACGAAACACTCGCACCTAACGATTACCCTGCGTCTCTATATTAGAGAGTTTTAGCTGGCAATGCCGGTTTACCGCCAGGAAAGTACGGTAATACCGTACCGGCTAAAGAATGCACATGCGTGAACACCACGGAGACACTTTCCGTAGCATATATAGGGTGCACCGTGACCGGGCCTATCGGTATATATACGGTGAGCTGCGCATCGTGCGAAACGACGTAACCTAATGGTGCGAAAGGTGGCTCATAGTTGGCTTATATTAAATTCCTTCGGCCGTACCAACGCGATGTTGAACGTCGCTATTACCAAACTTATGCACTCTTCCCATAGCAATATTGAGAAACTTTACTTAGTCCATGAACTTCTCAGCGATAGCATTTTACCCGATCACGGCCCCACAAACTTGAGCTGCCTGGACAGGTGGTGCCATCTGGCGGTGGAATGTGCAACCAGGCAAGGAAAGAGCTAAACAGGTATGTTCCACTTAATCGAAGAGGAATGGCCATTACAGTTGGCCTCCAAATGCGTTGGAATCGCAGCTTCCATTTTCTGACAGCTCAGCTTGTGCACGTGACACGGTCAGTCACCCACAAGATTTCCGACGGAGTCACCTTTCAACTGAGCGTCTGCTCTTCGCCGCTTTCGCAACTTTCATACTACGCGCTGGCGGGACCGGCATGCCTTGCATGATTTCCGGTTTTGTAACCACTTATACGTCACGCGAAGACAGTATGCTCGGTTGGGTTTCGATTCCGGTGTTGCGCTTTTTTGCTTATTTAAAATTATTCTCGAATTTGCCGAGTGTTTCTGCCATCGGACCCGTGACAGGAGCGTCTCAGGAATATAAAAGCACCATTACTTTGACATGGCCAAAAAATCGCCGGAGTTGGCCTTTAAACATCAGTGCTGTCGACGTGCCTGGTAAGCCCACGATGTGCACACAACTACTACACTTACAAAAAAGTCACAGTTTCGCCGCAAGGGCGAAGCAATGAATGCGATAGCAAGAAAAGCGGATCGTGATGGACGCGCTGCAACTACCATGCGTCCATCACTACCCGGCAGCTACTAGACAGTTTTAATTTCACGTACATAGGGACTTCTCATACGCAAACGTGAAAAGTACACGTACGTTACGTGCACGACATCTGAAACGCTTTTAGCTACACGTACGCGACGCGCGGTGAGAGCTAGCACGTAGCTCCGTCTGCTGAGAATCATGAACACTGCGGTAGCTTGTTCGAGCGCCCGCGCGAGCAGACAGCGGAAGGGCAAGGTTCTCCCTGCGCAAATATAAGAAGAAGCGAGAGAGCTGGCCGACGCCTTTAAGTGCGCCCGTCTAGAGTCACTCTACGCCCGTCGCGCTCTTAGCGCCATCTCGCTGGTAATGAAGAAACGCTTATAAGCGCCTGCGTCTCGGAGGACTGCAAACGGTAAAGGGTATGTATATAACGCTTGCCGTTAGCTAGCTGAGGGATGTACGCTTTGTGGAGTAGTGCTTAACGCACCGCGCTGCGAATTCAGAGGTTGCTAGTTCGATTCCGCGCTTCGGAAGCATTTTTCTGATTTATCTTTATTTGGGATATTGATGCATATATACATACTTATACATATACGCAGCATGACGGCGGCGATGGCGACGGCGACGGCAAAAATCAGCTGAGACTGTCCATATAATTGCTATCGCAATAAAATGCCGATCCACCTCGTAACGCATGGCTCAAAGCCATAAAATAAGCATACTCGCTAACTGCTTCGCATGAAACCGATTCCTACAAGGCGTGGGATCTGCCGAATTTTAGGGGCGAAGCTTCTTAAGGCGGCACCCGTTCGTCCCTCGTAGTCGTAGTCGTAGTAGTCGTAGTGCGTAACCAGTCTTACGCTTTGACCTCCAAGGTGGTGCCGGTGGGAGATTTTTCCTGTGCGTTGTTGAACAATAAAAAATTCGCAGCGTGCGCGTTAACTAAAAGCCGAATTCTTCTGTCTCTCATTCCCCATTAGCAGCCATTGGCATGTTCCAGTAGGAAACGTTAGTAGAAGTGTAAGTGTTAGCTAAAAGCCGACGTCTTCTGTCTCTCATTCCCATTAGCAGCCATTGTTTACCTCCAAGGTAGTGCCTGGTGAGATTTCTCCTGTGCGTGATTAAACAATAAAAATTTTGTTCAAAACGCCGTTGATTGATGAAATAAACCAACGAAAGACGCCAGATGTTTTGTAAAAGCAAAACGAAAGAACCCCAGATGTTTCTAAAGCAAAACGAAAAGACGCCAGCTGCTTAACGAAAGACGCCAGATGTTTTCTAAAGCAATGGTTTTCTAAACAATAAAATTCACAGCGTACATGTAAAATTAAAGTGAGCTGCAAGTCGTCCTAACTCATCGAACCTTTACTATAACCGCGCCCGATCTCACGTCGGTGATGATGTACTGGGCAGAATTCACGGAAGATTCACGGTTTACCGATGAACCTTCGCAGCTTCGCCCACTCATCATCATTCACTCCGTGGATATGCTGTGATTTTTTTCATTATATATCTACACTTTATTATTTGCCTATAACTATCAGTGCAATTAATTACTCCTTTAAATTGCAGAAGGGCGTCTTGAAGGGCCAGTTGGTATGCCTGTTACTGCGTTGAAAACAGCGCAAAAACGGGACGAATGGTAAGGAACAAACAACACAAGCGCTGTTGCTTTGTTTTCTTAGCCTTCGTGCCGTTTTCGCCCTGTTTTCAACGCATTAACATGTAGCAACTGGCCCTTCAACACAGCCTTCGGCAATTTGTTTCTCTTACATCAGGCTCTTTCGCAACCACTGTTTTGCATAACTCATCGGTGTGCCAGCGCTTTTGTTTTTTCTTACTTAGCCTTCGTCCAGTTTTCGCGCTGTTTTCAACGGAGTACTCCTTTAAATGGTGACATCTCGTAAATGTTTTATGTGGCACATGTCAGTGATAAATCGCATCTTTGTTAAACTAATAATTATCATTGATTAGGAAATGATATTTATCGCTGGTAATAATTAACAATATTCTACTATTTCCCGCCATCGTACTACTGCATAGATTGAGATACTAGCTATCTATCTCAATTATGTCCTACACTGGCAGCTGTCACCCCTACATTTAAAATATGTTGAATTCATTGTCGCCATTCATTAGTAATGCACTGCATGCCAAGGTGCGAATGTAGATCAACATTAGTGAGTTATTCTTAATGTGAATTCTGCTTGGCTAACCTAAATTTAAAAATTCGTGCAGCTTGCACTGAGCTGGTCGACACTTGGCTGGACCTGGTTTGACCAGCCAAGTGTCGCCACGTCCACTCGCACGCCAATTCACGAATTGTTCACGGGATCACATTGTAAATCGCGAGTACAGACTAGGTGTTGATCGGGTTCGATTGGGTATCGCTTGGCAACCACAACACCAAGAAAGTTAATTCGCTTCAGTAGATTAATTAGAAAAAATTGCTTAATAGCATTGTAACGGAAAAAATTCGGCAGATCCCACGTACCGTGGGAGTCGATGTTATGCGAAGCATGCGGCGGGTAGGTGACTGTGGGGTAACTTTGTTTACTGAGCGACACGTTACAAAATGGCGCTAAAGATTTGTATAAATTTTATACGCACACATATATATGTTGAATAGCCGCGTATGTGTTGTAGAGCCAGTTGTTTACGGTTGGGTAACGCTGCCAATGGGAACGTGGGTATTACCAACACCAGTAGCGGTAAGATGATATGTAGTGCTTATACGTGTCCCCAGAACGCACGCACGTTTCACGAACCCGTGTGCATGTGTGCAAGAAGTTCTTGACAGTTCTTGAAGAAGGGCATCACCACCGTGATCAGTGAGCACCAGCAGCTAGTCATGGATGCCTCGGTGATTTCGTCGACAAATTGTCTGTCGACAGAGCCGGCGACATGTCAAAACCTGAAGCCACCCTTCGCGTTGGTGAGGTATAGGCCGTCGAGGCTGGTAGGCCTGGATAGTGCTACGTAGACCAACATCAGTGGATGCTGTTTGTCTTATTCGTAGACTACCTGGGCGTATATGGCCTACGTAGCCTAGTCTACAAAGCGGCTGTCAATCAATCCGGCATCATCCTCGGTCAGCATGAGGCCATCGCCCAGCCTCGTAAGAAATGAAGAGCACACTGCGTCGTTCTGGTGGACGAAATGCACTTTACGGTGCGGTGATAGGGATATCATATGTAACTTTCGTTAATGTATTCCTCAGGGGTTGAGCAATGCTTCAACGTAGTTTGCTGAATCATAGGAATACATATACAATGTTTATTAGACTGCTATAAAAGCGGAGCTAACACTGGAACCAGTGACGTTAATATGATATGACGCCTGTATCGTAGGAGTACACATCGTATGAGTAATATGTAGTGTTTATTGCTTTCTTGTAAAATTAGATAGCCAGCACCGCAACCACAATTGACGTTGCACCGATATTACGCCTGCGTAGGCTGTTTTTCCAAACCAGTTTATAGACCTGGCGTGGCTCAGTGGTAGAATACCTGATTGCCACGCAGAATGCTTTGGGTTCGACTCCTGCTGGGATCCTAATTTCATTCTTTCCATTCGTTGAGTCAACGCTGGCCGATGTTGGTTATCCGTAACGCTCTAGCATTTAAGTTTACAATGTCTGTTCTCACCGTTCCTGGGTAGATATAAACTGTCAATCACCTGTGGCGCATACCCGTACACCGCGGCCCGTGGTAAACGGGTATGTGCCACACGTGTCTAGAGGAAAGGGTTTGACGACGTACGCGACAAGATTTTAACGTTATTCATGTCATGACCCGGCAGTCATATTCGTCAAATCCTCTTACCCTCCCATGCAAATTTTGGTCTACACCAAGTTAAGGAGGTGATCATGAGAGCACCCAGACGTAGGCGGCTAGATAGATAGATAGATAGATACGTAGATAGAAACGCTCAAAGTGCCAGAGGTTCGCTAAGAAATGCTTCGCATTTAAAAATACAAGTGCGCATAGGCTACTGCTTCTAGTGCCAGTTATGTAAATGCCAAGAGTTAATACGTAGAAATGTTTGTTTTCTAAGCCCACTAGTTCTCGAGAAAAAGGTACAGAAACTACAAAAATGTTCTTTTGAGAAAAACGCAGAAATAACGTACGGGTACGCGAGCATTACCTGTCGATGTGTCAAAGAAAAAGGACCTAAAATTGACGGCCCCCTAAAATTCTTTTTGAAACGGCGACTACCCAAATGCAGTGTTGGCGGTAACGCGTTACAAGTAACGGCGTTACCGGTAACGCGTTACTTTTTTCGGTAACTTAGTAACGTACTCGTTACAATTTAGAAACTGTAACGGGTAACGTACTTACGTTAACATTTTTCGGTAACGTGCGGTGTCACGTTACTCGTTACTTTTTCATCCTGGGGGTGCAGTCTTCTCAGAGCTCGCCCCGACAAATTCTTTTGTCGCAGCGTCGGACTGCTGTCGGCCTGCCAGGCATTGACCAAGAAAGCGCGGGCGGAATCGCTTTTCTTTTTTGTGGAAATTGTTGGAACCAATTTCTTAAGACGCGCCGACTCCTTGTGTGGAGGTTTTGGCCATCGCCACACAAAGCTTGATGAAAGCCGCATAAAGGGCGAGACAGACGGTACGATTTTTCATGCGATTCGACGTCCGACACGGCGGAGGGGAAACCGGTATGGTGACCTTTCATAGCATCGTACAGCCACCATTCCCTCTCCCCCACCGCCGCGCCGGCCGCCGGATCGCATGGAAAATCGGACCGTCTGTCCCCCGCTTAATTCGCCATGAGAAACTGTACGGACATGCTTCTCGTGGAAGTGGATGTAGCAGGTGGATTGCTGGCACCTGCGCCTTTTCGTGCCCAAATGACAGGCCGGCCGAAGAGAAAGCGCAGGGGCTGGTTTACTCCATACCACGTGCTGGTCGTGAAATTTTGTACGTGGGGGAAACAAAGAACATAAAAACGATGCCCGCAAGTTCGCGTGACAAAGGAGTACACTGGCTGAGCATAGCACGGTAAACGACCACCGCATCGAATTCGACAACTCCCACGTCGTCGACTTAAGCGGCTTTCTTTGGAATTCTGGCCGATGCAGGCGACAGCCGGTATAACGTCAACCGGTCTACAGGTGCGCTGCCGATCAAGAGTCTGCCTTATTGTGGATAATTGGCGTGACCCCCGGCTGGAAGAAAACCCTGAAAAGGAGTGCGAGCGGGACGCGAAACGTAGAACTTTTTCTTGTAAAGCAAAAAAAAAATCTTTTTTTTTTACTCACTACCTTAATACCGCTGTCACACGAACAGCCTTAAAGGCCAACTCCGGCGATTTTTCGAGGTCCATGGATCTCAATAAAATTCGCTGAGTACGTTCCTTTTCACGTTCCCGTTATATATGCCAAATTACAAGCTGGAGACATACGCAGATTCATTGCAAATGAATTTTATTGATTGCCCCGACTCTCCCCACCTCGCTTCCCAAAATTATTGGCAACATTGGGTGCGTGACGTCATTTTTGTTAAGCGGAAGTGACGGAACCGAGGGGCTAGAGCGTCTGCTATCCGCGAGGCAACAATCGCGAGTGTTTGGCGAGCGCTTCGTTGGCTGGGCGTGTGAATTTCAGTTCCTTGTGGTAATGCGTGCGATGGGTGGCAAGTGGTGTCGCGTTGTGGGCTGCACACGATTCCCCGTTGGCAGTCACGATACACTCGCACCTAACGATTACCCTGCGTCTCTATATTAGAGTGTTTTAGCTAGCAATGCCGTTTACCGCACGGAAAGTACGGTAATACCGTACCGGCTAAAGAATCTACATGCGTGAACACCACGGAAACACTTCCCGTAGCATATACAGGGTGCACCGTGACCGGGCCTATCGGTATACGGTGAGCTGCGCATCGTGCGAAACAACGTAACCTAATGGTGCGAAAGGTGGCTCATACTTGGCTTACATTAAATTCCTTCGGCCGTACCAACGCGATGTTGAACGCCGCTATTGCCAAACTTATGCACTCTTCCCATAGCAATATTAAGAAGCTTTAGTTAGTCCGCGAACTTCTCAGCGATAGCATTTTACCCAATCACGGCCGCACAGACTTGAGCTCCCTGGACAGGTGGTGCCATCTGGCGGTGGAATGTGCAACCAGGCAAGCAAAGAGCTGAACAGGTGTGTTCCACTTCATCAAAGAGGAATGACCATTACAGTTGGCCTCCAAATGCGTCGGAATCACAGCTGTCATTTTCCGACAGCTCAGCTTGTGCACGTGACACGGTCAGTCACACACAAGATTTTCGACGGAGTCACCTTTCAAATGAGCGTCTGCTCTTCGCCGCTTTCGCAGCTTTCATACTACGCGCTGGCGGGACCGGCATGCCTTGCATGATTTCCGGTTTTGTAACCACTTATACGTCACGCGAAGACAGTATGCTCGGTTGGGTTTCGGTTTCGGTGTTGCGCTTTTTTGTTTATTTAAAATTATTCTCCAATTTGCCGAGTGTTTCTGCTATCGGACCCGTGACAGGAGCGTCTCAGGAATATAAAAGCACCATTACTTTGACATGGCCAAAAAATCGCCGGAGTTGGCCTTTAACCGCGGTTAAGCTAACTACGGTTACGGCTAACCACGGTTACAGGTAGCTACACGGCAGACATTACCGCAGTTAGTGTACTAATCGTGGTTATTGCGAACGGGTGATTCCACGAGAGATCGACACGGATCCGAAAACAAATATTTTAAGTTTAATTGAGTATTTTATATTTTATGCATGTCCCATGCCAGTAGCCCGAAAAGGAACTTAATTTCCTTATTAACTGCATAATTTACGAGAGAAAAATATCAAACACGTTCAATCCGGAGGGACCAATTTCATTGCCTGTCGTTCTCGAAAGTTCACGACGTTGTAAACAGAAATATTATCGTTACAAAGAAGATATTTTGTGTATGAAATGTATGCGCAACAAAGAGTAAAGTAACATTGTTTGAAACTTGTAGAGCTAAGGAAACTGTTTTTGAAAAATGTCTAAATATGCGACGTTTTATAGTAGCTACAAAGTTGATAAGGCCTATCAACTTTGTTTTAAAAAATAAATTTTGCTTTTTCTATCTGCAACTGCAGCGAAGTTTCTGGTTATTGAACTCCTGAGCGAGTGAGGCTGATCTTGAACACCCTCACATAAACGCTCGCAATTTTTGCGGTAAATATACAAGTTAAAGTGAACAAAAAATGTTTATGCACAGATATTTTTTTTACGTAACTAGCCCGTTTAAGCATTTCTTTATTACTACAAAATTCGCGCATTTATTTTGCTAGCAGAAGCACACCATCAGAATTATTGTAAATTTCTTGAGATTTCATTGATGCTTTCTTTGCGAATAGCGTTGATGATTGACTCTCATATTCTGTATAATGTCACATTGACAAAAACGGCTTCACCATGTGTCAGAGTCAGAAGCCATCACACGTAACTCTAAAGGCAACTTTAAGCCCCTATACCATTGCTGAGGTCCGGTACATTTGTGCAAGTAATACTCATTAGATCAGAATTTTGGGTATATTCGTTTTTTGGGTTAGAAGTTTTATGTGAAACAAATTTCAGATTTAAATTATCGCTATTGTGGGTTCGCGCAGCAAAGACACATCGATTATAATTTATGATTGCGGAGTAACGGCAGAGGTAACGTCCGTTACTTTTTTTCGGTAACGGTAACGGTAACGCATTACATTTTTTTGTAGGTAACGTAGGGCGGTAACGCGTTCCCTTTTTTATAGTGTAACGGGTAACGTATTTAGTTACTTTTTTTCAGTAACGCCTACAACACTGCCCAAATGTGATATATTTTCTGAAAGATAAAGAAATGTTGTATCAGGTAATTTTGAAATCCCAAAATTGATTTTTTTTACCAAAGGAAGCCTCATCCCGCCTTAAACTGTTAGTTCATTGCGGTTAAAAACAAAAGCCCATATTCACAAAGGTGCCTTGCACTTGATTTTTTCAGGCAATATTTCAGCTAATCACAATGCTAGACTAATGATCGAAATTATCTAATTGAGATGTCGATCTTGACTAATGACCCCTGTTCGGTTTCTTAGCACTTATATTTCCTTCCGTTAAAATGAAATTCAAGCTCCAGGCACATTCGTAATGTTTTTTTTTTGTGAAGTGAGTAGTACCTTTCAGATAAAATGCATGAGTAGTGAATCCTATTGAGACTGGCTTGTGTTCATGGCATGTGGTCTAGAAAATACGGATGCCATGCTGGAAAACGCAGAACAGTGAAAGTGACCCCACCCCACCCTACATTTGCGTATAAACGATACTCTGTTAACTACAGACTTGCTCATGTAGATACAACAATGCAGTAGCCACAGCTGAACTGCAGAAACATCGAAACAACCGATCCGAGAGTATGGGGCCTATGCTGATATCTGCAGCACTGGGTGTGCAATATTCATCCTGTTTGTGAAAGCGAACAATGTGCAAAAACTAGTGTCATAATGTCTGCAATAAATATTAGTGTATTTGTGTAATACCAGCGTTACACGGGAATTTGCGATTACTGTCGACCTGCTCCGAGTAAAATATCTGCTCGCGAAATTATCGTAGCCACCGATCCGACTACCTCGGCGCATAATCCACTCTGCAAGTCCATGATGGTGCATCATACCGAGTGTGATGCGCCGCTAATATAATAAAATATGACCACGACTGAGCGGTGCGAATTGCAGTTGGCTGGATCGACTTCGAGTAAAATCGCTGCGTTGAAAACAGCGCGAAAACGGGATGAAGGCTAAGGATAACAAACAACACAAGCGCTGTTCCTTAGCCTTCGTCCCGTCTTCGCGCTGTTTTCAACAGAATAAGATGTACTAACTGGCCCTTCAAAGCACCCTGCTATCGCCAGCGAATGTTCACGTGTAGCAGCGAAGAATCCGAGTCGGACTTGATCGCGATCGAAATTGCCGTGAGCCATCCTTACGACACGATCCCTTGCACCTAACATGTCAACCTTAGCTGATTGTTTTCAACTGGCAAGTTGGGTGTATCGTAGTATATTAATTGTGACTTTGCTACTTCGCTTTGGTGATGAAGCACAGAGCCGCGAAAGCTAGCAGACGACCGTGAGGTACGTGTGAAACCTTCGTCATTTTGTAATTGAGGATTCTCTGCGGGCAGTAATTTGCCGCTAAGATTTCCTTCTTCCGATCGAGTGTTCTGTCAAGTGTGTCAAAAGGAACGAATAACACTGTATTCGCAGCAGAAAGCGCCGTGCTACGCAGCCGCAAGCGCAGGAGCCGACGACGCGCGATGGACCTTAGCGAGTCGCAGCGCCGCCATGCGGTGACTGTGGGAAGGCATCAGCGCGGTGGCCACGCCAAAGCGCGCGCTCAGCACACTAGCCAGTATATTCTAGGCACTATAGCAATACTTCGGACCACGCTTGCGCTTCCGCGGGGTCGCTTCTGCCATCGCGGAAATGCGCAGCTTCGCACAGTAAGCCTCTCGGTTCAACGTACCCAGCTGACGGCCCCCTAGTTACCCGCACCGAGAGAAGAACGCGTGAGCACGTGCGCTACCGCTACCGTGAATGGGGCTGAGTCGGCCGCGCAGAGGGTTCAGAGCTTTCCGACAGAGCCGCAGCGCGGCTGGCGCGGCGGGTACGACGTAGAAAACGACGTCACTGACGGCGCAGCCAATGGAGAAGTTTCTAGCAAAATGAGGACAGGCGGATTTTCGTTTCTCCTAGCCATATACAGCTTCGCTGTAAAACTGACTTTGAACGCGCGATAGAAAATGTATTCGCCGCGAGATCGGGCTACAGGTGGCAGCAACGTCGCCGAGCTAGTGTAGATAGGCGGCCGGCGGCGGGTATACAAATGTACACAGCGGCGCGTCGTTGTGAGCTCTTTGAACTGATTGTCGGCGAATGAAACACGTTGACTGCAGCCCTCTGGCAATATGTACGTTCTCCATTGCCGAATCGATGAATGAAGCCCAAAGAACGTTACTATTACTTGTGAGAGAAGCGCAACCCGCCAATGAACGCGATGCTCCTCGGCGACAGTCTGTGGCTTTGCACTTTATGACATTCTTTGCTGCTTTATTTGAACGTGTTTAGCTGGTGTTGCAGTGCAGTGCTGTTGCAGTGCAGTGCTGTTGCGCGACTGAACTAATTACGTATTTACTTCTTGCTTACCTGGCTACCGAACAGCCCTTCTTCCATAGCTTGTGTCCCGCCTACTACACAGTTCTGTTGCGCGACTGAACTGATTACGTACTTACTTCTTTCGTACCTGGCTTGTTTGTCCCGTAATGTTGTCCCGTAATGTAAATATCCGTAAAGTTTGTCCCGTAATGTTGGTTCAATGAGAACGATATTACGTCGTAGTTCGTATTAATACCGCACAGGGCCGTCGCATGGGTATTAGAATATAACAAATAATTGATCGCTGATTATACCACACACAGGGCCACAGAGATTAACGTGGCAAAGGCAAGCTGGGTCCAGTTTCACGCCACGCAGCCTAACGAAAAGCTTAAAGAGCTCCGCTTTTAAAGGAGTCCTGACACAAAAATTTTCGCCCCGCGTTTTTTTGCTGCAATGTGTTGCTGGGGGCCTGTTAGTCATAATACGGCACATCGTTTGCTGCAGCACGCGACAGATAATTAATTACAAGCTCCTCATTACCGACACAGCCTCAGTTTCGGTTTGACAGAGCTCCAAAAACGACAAGCCGCCGGGTGCAACTATCACCACCTAGCGAATGAAACGGTCGGTCACGTGAGCACACAGAACAGTGACGCATTTCCGCGCGGTCTGTCTTTGCCGGGCTCATCGTCGTCTGATGGCGACGATTTTCTTGCGGCAGGGATGGAAGGAATTTTCGACGCGGCGAATCACTTCAGGTTTGACCCGCTGGCGAGGGGCGATTCGTCGGGAAGCGCGTCAAAACAGAAATGGCGGCTACGACGTCACCATAACATGTACCGGCTGCAACGGTTACGTAGGGGAAGTAGGGGGGTCACCTCGGGTCACCTCCGAGGGTGTCAATGCACTAGGTGCGGCCTGTAATGCTGGATGGCGCTCGCGAACTTCAAAATTCATATAAAATACCTTCCAAGCTTTATTCGCTGCCGATATTTTGCAGGTGGTAAACGCACACGGGAATCGATCCAGCAGGATATCTCGGCCGCGAAATTTTGTGTCAGTACCCCTTTAAAAAAGTGTCTGCCTCAGGTGAAATCTTTTAGAGAATGTGCACTAAACAGCGGCGACAGGTTTCGCTTATGACTTTATGATAATCAGTCCGCTAGGCGCGCGCTTGCCTTCATAAGTAAAATACGTATGTACACCATCCAAATGCAGCCGTAGTCTCAGATATCCTGCGCCGCTCAGCTGAGCTCACGAGGCGCGCTTACCTGCGAGGCGATTCGGAGGCGTGGGCTCCTTATCTAGGGGCCTTCGCGGCAGGTTGTGGGACGGCACCGCACCTGGTGTAAGTCGCCTATGCTTATAGCCTGGGTGCAATAAACCCCTTAAGTATTGGCGAGGTGCTTAAACGCGGTCACAAGCTTACCTAGTGACGCGTACGGTGGGAAGTCACTGTCCGCGAAGTGCTTGCTGCACACGGTCGATGAAGCCGTGGGGCGCTTTCCCATACTGAGCTTGACTATACACTTCTTCTTCAGCTTTGTCTCCTTAGAATAGTTGTGAAAGCTAACGCCTTTTTCACAAGCAGACGAAGCACACTGAGGCACAGAGCAGTACTTCACCATTGCGTAGCACTCGCAGCGGAGACAAGCGACCGCAGTTCTAAGAAACAAAGAGCTGTATTTCTAAATGAACGTTAAAAGCAGTCCCACAGTTGTTCGAACAGCGTCAGTAGCCACCATACGCAAGATAACCAATTGAACTGCTTTTTTGTTGAGATTCACCCCAACGGTGGTTTCAACACGGCGCTGGCCCTACGTAGCAGACGAAAGCGCGCGAATACCCGCTCTGACGTCATACAAGCGCCGTTCGCAGCGCCGCCATCGGTCGCACACCAGGCCAATAGCCCTGAATGCCATGAACTCGGGCCGCGTCCTGGGCCTTAGGGACCAGCCGTACCTCGTCTTCGAGGTCAGAACTCGCCAAAGCTCTGTCTCAAAGCTTGTTGGTGTGAAAAGTAGTGACCAATGACCTGTTGACCGCGTTTGAAATATGAAGTACTTGGCGAACCGAAGACACTTAGACTGAATCTATCTGGGGACCTACGTTTTAACGCTCTTGTAGTAGTTTCATTAATTTGACATGTACTAATATTGCCACGCCCGCTTCTTCATTTATTTTGATGTGTTCTAGTATGACCAGCAAGGACGGTTATCAACGCTCGACGCTGGCCGCGAAGCAGTGTTCGAGAAGCTTCACGATTTTAGTAGATCGTTTTGTTAAGATTGCGCGCCGCACGCGAATGTTCCAGCTTTGTCGAGAGATAACGCCGCCACCAGCAATATTGCTGGAAAGTTCCATAGCGCTTGTATAAAAGCCGACGCGCTTGACCGCTTGTCAGTTGATCGACGGTCGACGCTCTGTTCGACGCTATCAGTGTATTGCTGTAGTTTGACCTTCAGTTTCCCGGCCACAAGTTCGGCCAAATAAACAGTTTCATCTCGGACGTGCTGACTGCTGTCTTCGTCGACATCACGACCACGTAACATCTGGTGGAGGTGCTGCTTCATGATCCGGACGCCACCGCGGAGCGCTGACCCAAGCCCAAGCCGCGAAGAAGACGACTCTAAGGACAACCCGGATCCCCGAACCAGCCGCCGGCAGAAGGGAGTGCAACCAGAGTACGGGCTCCTTCCCGAAAACGCCAGGCAGCCGAAGACCGTCACATCGACCGCCGAGACGATGACAGACCCCCTGCCACCTACAACGGTAGTGATGCAACAGCCAAGGGAGCCACCAACTTTCCGTGGATCGTCGTTTGAAGACCCGGAGAGCTGGCTGGAGACGTACGAGCGAGTCGCCGCCTTCAACCACTGGGACACTGAAGAGAAGCTGCGCCACGTCTACTTCTACTTAGAAGACGCCGCGAAGACGTGGTTCGAAAACCATGAATCGAGCCTTCAATCCTGGGACCTCTTTCGGACGACGTTCCTCAATACCTTCGCGAGCATCGTCCGCAAGGAAAAGGCCGCTGCTTTGCTGGAGACAAGAGCACAGCTACCGAATGAGACGGTCACTATCTACACGGAAGAGATGACGCGACTTGTCCGCTTGGCCGATGCTGCCATGCCTGAAGAAAAAAAGGTCCGCTTCCTTATGCGGGGAGTGAAACAAGACCTCTTTGCAGGACTGATGCGGAACCAACCCAAGACCGTCCAAGAATTCCTCTCGGAGGCGACAACCATCGAGAAGACGCTCGATATGCGCACTAGGCAGTACAATCGCCGCGCATTCCCAGACAGCGCAGCAGTTCATGCCTTCGGCTCCGACGACTTGAGCGAAACGATCCGAGCCATCGTGCGAGAGGAGCTGCGAAAGCTCGCGCCTTTTGCACAGCCCGAAGTGACGTCGATTGCGGACGTTGTACGCGAGGAAATCCAACAGTCACTGGGTGTTCCTCAGCCGGCACCGCCGCAGCTGCAAGCAATGAGCTATGCTGCTGCAGCCCGACGCAACGCCCCCCCTCCTCGCCCACGTCAAGACGCCGCGCCGCCCCAGCAGTTCCGCCGCCAGGCACCACCGCCGCCACCACCGACGTCATACCGCCCGCCAGCCGGTCAGCGATACACGCCGAGGAAGACCGACGTTTGGCGTGCCCCCGACCATCGTCCACTCTGCTACCACTGCGGAGAAGCCGGCCACACCTACCGCCGCTGCCATTATCGACAGATGGGACTGCGTGGGTTCGCCGTCGACGCGCCGCGTCCACAGCAGGGTGAACGACCACGTGACATCGCCGACTATCTGGCAGGAACGCAGTGGACCCCCCGAGGACCTTCCCGATCGCCGTCGCCAGGCCGCTACGCCTCTCCCCAACGCCGACCATACACTGGCCCAACCCGGGGCCGGTCACCTAGCCCGCATCCAGAAAACTAAGGGCAGCAACCGATGGAGGTGCGGTAGCTGTACGACGAAATACCGAAGACCCTCCGCCGCCGACGCCGCCGCCACGACGAAGGCTTCAGGGCACGACGCGAACCCCTGACGACGAAACCTCGCGGACCGAAGTAGACCAGACGACGCAACGTGGAAGCAGCGGAACAAACCAACGTAGCCGTGACCCGACGCCACAACCTAACTGCAACGCAAGACGACGAACTAGCGACCTCGACGTTCTTATCGACGGCCACAGCGTCACAGCCCTCGTCGACACCGGAGCCGACTATTCTGTCATCAGTGGACCGTTCGCCACGAAGCTGAAGAAAGTTAGGACAGCCTGGGAAGGCCCCGAAATCCGGACAGCTGGAGGTCACCTCGTAACGCCGGAGGGAATCTGCACAACGAGACTCACCATTAACAACCGAATTTATCCCGCGAACTTCGTAGTCCTGCAGTGTTGCTCGAGAGATGTCCTCCTTGGTATGGACTTCTTAGGCCTTCATGGTGCAATCATCGACCTGAGGTCTAAGTCGATAACGCTTTCCACGGAAAAGGCACTATCGCCGCACACTCCGCCAAGAAAGCACGCCTTGAATGTGCTCGAAGACCAGGTCACCATTCCCCCTCGCTCCAGTGTCATCATTTCCGTCGGCACTCAGAAATCAGTAGACCTGGAAGGCGTTGTTGAAGGCGACCAGCACCACTTGATTAACTGCAAGATTTGCGTCGCAAGAGGAGTAGCAGAGCTGCGGGCAGGGAAAGCAACAGTTATGCTCACGAATTTCAGCAACGAGTACAAGCACGTGAGCAAAGGCACGACGGTCGCCTACATCGAAGAAATCGTAGAAGCCAGCAATGCTTTCGGCCTCACCGATTCTCCCGAGCCTACTCCGACGAATAAAGCGCCGGAACCAGCTTTCGACATCAATCCCAGCCTTCAGAAGCACAAACAAGAACAGCTCCAAACCCTGCTCGTGCAATACAAGGACTGCTTTTCGTCGTCGTCAAGAATTCGGCAGACTCCCGTGGCAAAACATCGCATCATAACAGAGGAAAGCGCCAGACCACTCCGTCAGAGCCCGTACAGAGTTTCGACGCGAGAACGCGAGGCCGTGAAGAAACAGGTCGGCGAAATGCTACGCGACGACATCATCCAGCCGTCGAAGAGTCCGTGGGCATCCCCAGTGGTGCTAGTGAAGAAGAAGGATGGGACTCTACGTTTTTGCGTCGACTATCGTCGCCTGAACAAAGTCACGAAGAAGGACGTGTATCCCCTTCCCCGGATAGACGACACCCTGGATCGATTACACAACGCAAAGTACTTTTCGTCGATGGACCTCAAGACCGGTTACTGGCAAATAGAAGTCGACGAGAGAGACCGAGAAAAGACTGCTTTTATAACACCAGACGGCCTGTTCGAGTTCAAAGTCATGCCCTTTGGTCTTTGCTCGGCACCTGCGACTTTTCAACGGGTTATGGATACAGTACTGGCCGGCTTGAAGTGGCAGACGTGCCTCGTGTACTTGGACGACGTCGTTGTGTTTTCCTCAAGCTTCGACGAACACCTTCCGCGCCTTGTTGTACTTCAAGCAATCAAGACCTCCGGACTCACCTTGAAGCCTGAAAAGTGCCGCTTCGCGTACGAGGAGCTCTTGTTCTTGGGTCACGTGATCAGCAAGGATGGTGTTCGCCCGGACCCGCGGAAAACAGCTGCCATTGCTGCCTTCCCGCCGCCAACCGATAAGAAGGCCGTACGCCGTTTTCTCGACCTGTGCGCCTATTACAGACGTTTCGTCAAGGAATTTTCACGGATCACCGAGCGACTGACGCAACTCACGAATGCCGACGTCGAATTCAGGTGGGAAACGTCGCAAGTTCAAGCATTTCAAGAATTGAAACGACGCTTGCAGACGCCTCCGATACTTGCGCATTTCGACGAATACGCCGATACGGAAATCCACACCGACGCAAGCAGAGTAGGACTCGGCGCCGTCCTTGTGCAGAAGACCGACGGATTCGAAAGGGTCATCAGTTATGCTAGCCGGTCGCTATCAAAGGCAGAAATCAACTACTTCACAACAGAAAAGGAGTGCCTGGCCATCATCTGGGCTACATCGAAGTTTCGCCCCTACCTCTACGGCCGGCCCTTCAAAGTTGTCATCGACCACCACGCCTTGTGTTGGCTAGCTAACTTGAAGGACCCTTCAGGTCGTCTCGCACGGTGGAGCCTACGACTTCAAGAATTTGACATAACCGTCGTTTACAAGTCCGGAAGAAAGCACTCCGACGCTGACTGCCTGTCCCGCGCCCCCGTCGACCCACCGCCGCAGGACGACATGGAGGATGACTGCTTCTTGGGAACCATAAGTGCCGAAGACTTCGCCGAACGACAGCGAGCGGACCCAGAAAGGGGCCTTGTGGAATACCTCGAGGGCAGGGCCACCGTTGTTCCCAAGGTATTCACGCGAGGACTGGCGTCGTTTTTCTTGCGCAGCGGTGTTCTCTTTAAGACCTTCTCGCCGCTTCGAGCCGATTCCCTTCTCGTAGTGCCCTCGACATTGCGACAAGAGGTCCTCCAGGCTCTGCATGACGACCGGACGTCTGGACACCTGGGTGTTTCTCGCACGCTCGCAGGAATACAGGAAAAGTACTACTGGCCGCGCCTTGTCGCCGACGTAACCCGCTACGTCAAGACCTGCCGGGACTGTCAGCGAAGCAAGACACCGCCGACTAGGCCAGCCGGACTTCTGCAGCCTATCGAGCCACCTCGACCACCGTTCCAGCAAATTTGGATGGACTTACTGGGGCCGTTCCCGACGTCTAATACCGGAAACAAATGGATCGTCGTAGCTACCGACTACCTCACCCGCTACGCCGAGACAAGGGCCCTACCCAGAGGCAATGCCGCCGAGGTAGCGAAGTTCTTCGTTGAGAACATCGTCCTGCATCATGGCGCCCCAGAGGTTCTCATCACCGACAGAGGTACGGTGTTTACTGCCGACCTAACTCAGGCAATACTGAGATACAGCCAAACAAGCCACCGCCGGACCACAGCGTACCACCCACAGACCAATGGCCTCACCGAGCGGTTAAACAAGACCATCGCCGACATGCTGGCCATGTATGTCGACGTCGGACACAAGACGTGGGATGCCATCCTTCCGTATGTGACCTTCGCATACAACACGGCCATGCAAAAAACGACGCAAATGACGCCGTACAAGCTGGTCTACGGAAGGAAGCCCGGCAACAACGCTCGACGCAATGCTACCAACCCGCCACCGACGAAGACGATCTCGACGTTGCCGCCTATTTGCAACGCGCCGAAGAAGCTCGACAGCTCGCCCGCCCGCGCATCAAGAACCAGCAGAGGGTCCGACAGCCGTCACTACAATCTTCGACGACGCCAGATGGAGTACCAACCCGGTGGCCGTGTGTGGGTCTGGACGCCGATACGCCGACGTGGGCTCAGTGAAAAACTTCTTCGGCGATACTTCGGGCCATACAAGGTGCTTCGACGTCACGGCGCTGTTGACTACGAGGTCGTCCCGGACGGCTTTACGAACTCCCAGCGACGCCGCGCACGACCTTAAGTCGTCCATGTCGTGCGCCTTAAGCCGTTTTTTGCGCGGTTTAGCGAACATGGGGACTCTACTTTTTCCTTTGTTATTGTAATTTATTTGTGTATGCCCTTGTGTTTTTTTTTCCTTTCCATGCTCTGTTGCAAGCATCGGGACGATGCTTTTTCAGAGGGGGGCAATGCCACGCCCGCTTCTTCATTTTAACGCGATAGCGTTAAAGAGCTCGTATCGCAGAAATTCCGCCGTCGGCGTCGGCGCCGTTGGTTGTGAGCGAAAAATCATCATCTGTCCGTGACCGAAAAATCGAAACAAAGCTGCAAATAAAATAAAAATGTTGGGTCCGAGTGAGAATCGAACCAGGCCGTCTGCGTGGCAAGCAGGTGTTTCCTACCACAGAGCTCTGCCTCTGCTTAGAGCTGCACTGAAAGTAACTTTCATGCTTCCCAAAAATACGCGTCCTGTATACAAGTGTCACAGTACGAGATGTAATATCGCAGTAATATTGCGTGGTACAAGCGTACATTGCCATCGGGCGTCACACCATGTCAATATCATAACGACTTGGTAGTTTAAAGACAGCCACCCATTACAAAAGGCAAAGGACATTACTGCGAGTATTCCCTTAAGGCCACGTAGTGGGTGCATCGCAACTTCGAAAAGTTTCTGGTTTAAAGCATGCTACCCATGTACATATGGCACACACCCTTAGTGCGCACATTCTGTTAAACACTCGTAGTGTTCGAAGTGGCACTAGGGGCAGGATATCGTATCGCGTTCAACTTTAAAGGCGAAAGCTTAAGCGGCCCCCAATTTCTGGCTTCAGGGTCAGAACAGAGGCATGATTGCCTGAAGTAGTAGTCTGCCCTCAAAGCCGCCGGAGATGCTCGTCGAAGGTCGAGGAAAACACGATCGACGTCGTCGAAATACACAAGGCACGTCTGCACTTCAATCCGGCCAGCACGGTGTCCATGACGCGCTGGAACGTCGCAGGTTGCCGAGCAAAGACCGAAAGGCATGACCTTGATCTCAAGAGGCCGTCTGGTGTTATAAAAGCGGTCTTTCTCGGTCTCTTTCGTCTACTTCGATCTGCCAATAGCCGGTCTTGAGGTCCATCGACGAAAAGTACGTCGCGTGGTGTGGTCGATCCAGGGTGTCGTCTATCCGTGAGGGGGTACACGTCCTTCTTCGTGATTTTATTTTGATGTGTTCGAGTATGACCAGCAAGGACGGTTATGAACGCTCGACGCTGGCCGCGAAGCAGTGTTCGAGAAGCTTCACGATTTTAGTAGATCGTTTTGTTAAGATTGCGCGCCGCACTGCGAATGTTACAGCTTTGTCGAGAGATAACGCCGCCACCAGCGATATTGCTGGAAAGTTCCATAGCGCTTGTATAAAAGCCGACGCGCTTGACCGCTTGTCAGTTGATCGACTGTCGACGCTCTGTTCGACGCTATCAGTGTATTGCTGTAGTTTGAACTTCAGTTTCCCGGCCACAAGTTCGGCCAAATAAACAGTTTCATCTCGGACGTGCTGACTGCTGTCTTCGTCGACGTCACGACCACGTGACAATATTAACATGGTATGACATGAACATAGTACGAACGCGAACGGCAGTTCACGACAAGAATAACGTGGCATGCATGTCATCTACCTACTGACAGACATGAAGGGTGCCATGGTGATGCCATGGTGGCCACTTGATTGTCTTGCTATACACCAAAATGTGCATGACAAACATGGCTGAGAGGTCGCAACATGATTGTTTATGACATGCATGTGATCTTTACCACGATTTCAATCACACAGATGACATGATGCAGTCGTCATGAAGGCATCGTGGTCGTTTCATTAGCGTGGTATGGTACCAGAATATGAATGCTTGCATGAAAAACACGCGTTAAAATGAAAGATATGTCAAGATATGAAAGGCGTGACAAGTTATCAACGGCATGACATGCCTGCCATGTACGGCATGACATGAATGGAATGAATGGCAAGATATGATATGCTTGTTTACATGTGACGCGCCTCCCATGATATCACGTATACGTATGTAATAGTATGGAGAGCTGGGTGAGTTGGTTTGAGGACATTCTTGGAAACATTTCGGCGCGCGCACAAAAGACGGAAACGAAAGGCGAGAAAGGCGTCGCGCCCGTTTGTCTTCTCGCCTTTCGTTTCCGTCTTTTGTGCGCGCGCCGAAATGTTTCCAAGAACGTATACGTATGTTATGCCAAAAGACATTCTTTCGAACAAAAGAAATCTCATTGCAATCGTCTATTTACCTGAATATTTCAATACACATGGCATACCATGATAAAATGACATATACTCCATGACACGTACCGTGTTTACTTGTATTACACCAACACTGGTTAATGTTGTTTTTATAAGAGTAAACACGGTACATTCCATTGAATATATGCCATGTTATCATGATGTGCCTTGCGTATTGAAATATTCGGGTAAATAGATGACTGCAATGATATCTTTTCATTTATGCCATTCATGTCATGCAGTACATGACAGTGTGATGGTGGATACAGTCGTGTATTCTTGGCTATCTGCTCAAAACACAGTGCAATAAATATTACATCACCCGGGTCTATTTGTTAGACACAACCAAATAAATCCAACGCACTATTAGGCCTGGAAAAACATAGCAGATATTAATTGCTCTCTTTAAACTATGGTGTAGTAATTATGATGTAAATTGAAATGAATTAAAGGGGGCGAAAAATCAGCCTTTCCGTTGGTGGTATCCGTATACCCACAACCTTCGAATTACGCGTCCGATGCCCAACCATCTGAGATACGTCGGAAGCCGCTTCCCCGTGTAGTTCGTTGGGTATTTCTGCGTGTGTAATCCCTGGGAGGGTTAGCTAGCGCCACCTGTAGCCAAGGCCGCGAGTGTAGAACACTATTTTTGCCCTCTGGCAAAGGGAATTGAAGGCACTGTCAAAATAACAAAGGCACTCGTCTTGTTCGAACGGAAAGGCGTAAGAGGGCTTCGACGAGTTTTCGTCGAGCTTTGAACTTTGCACTGAATGCAGGGACACATTGAAAATTTCTGCATTGAATGGCTGTCCACTTTCACTGCCAATATGTACCTCATCAGGATTCGCTGGAATTGTTCATCCTAAAAGGGTTATCATAGCGTAAGAGAGAGTTTGCTTAGTAAGGACACGGGGCTGTAATGAAGTTTTTGTTGTTGCCGGAAACAAGTAATAGCTCGAAAATCCTGACAACGTTCGAAACGGAACTGCTGCGCTCCCTTAGTAAAAAAAACACATACACACACGCACGCACAACATAAATGTTGGTTCAGGAGCTCATGAAACAGAAGTGACCTCTCGAAAAAAAAAATGCAGGCACACCGTGCACGGCTACAAAGGACACTGCCTTAGGCATCGTCCTACAAACTTTGCCATTTTATTAGTGCACTTTTTTCTGTGACACGTGCAAAGTCATTGGCATCATTACAAAATGAATTTCACAGATCAACCTTGAAAGCACACATCTACACAAAACAAAAGAAAGCGCGAAAGGAGTGAACGGTATGAAATACTGTCATGTACAAAGCAAGTAGAAATTTCGACGCACCGAAACCAATAATCTAAATGGGGCGGGCTTCAAAAGACCTTGGTAACACCGAAAGCCTTTATCTTTGCTGACGGAAAACTTCGATTATTTTCAGTGAACCATTACGATGATTAGACGCTCTGCACTTCGCGTCGAGAGTACAGCACGACATCCTGTTATTTACTCTAGGGCAAGTGGACAGCAAAGTAAAGATTTAAACAAATCACGCGCATATCCGCGCGCGGCGCACTTTCGCGGAAGTAGCTGTTTCTCTATAGACTGCACCGCTTCATGGGTATTTGCATTGTTCCCGCAGAGATCATGGTATCAGACATTGTTAAAAGGCCCAGTGCACGTGTCTTACGTATGTAAGTAGCAAATTGAGCACTGCAGACCTTAGTTTCAATCATCTGCATCGTCCAAGAAGGGAAGTAGACCTATAGAAGAAGGTTTGACACTTGAGCCACTAGGCTGCTTATTCAAGCCTTCTTCAAGAAGCAAATTAAAAAAGAAATGTCACAGTTTCGCCGCAAGGGCGAAGTAATGAATGCGATAGCAAGAAACTAATGCTATACGAAGTGAGGCTCGCCAATGGATACTCTCAGTTTGAACAGCGCTCCTGTTGCAAAGGCGGCCGAAGCAGCGAAGGAAACTAGCGTGCTTCAAGTGTCGAGCTGTGACACTTGATAGTTCGCGCTCATCATGTGTTTGTTCGTTTAGCGGCGTCCCTTGAGCTCGAGTGACTTTCGTACGCTCCGTAACACGAGCGCGGACATCACGGTGAAGGCTCGAAACATCTCTCTTCCCCTCACCACGAGAAAACCGCGCGAGCGGACAGCGGAAGGGCAACGTTCTCCCTGCGCAAATACAAGAAGAAGCGAGCGAGCTCGCCGACGACTTTTAAATGCACCCGTTGTGCTCCTAGCGCCATCTCGCTGGTAATGAAGAAACGCTTATAAGCGCCTGCCGTCTCCGAGTCCGTTCAGCGCTAAAGGATGTGTATATAACGCTCGCCGTTAGCTACGTGGATGATCTGCTTTTCGTGGCGTAGTGGTTAGCGCCACTCGCTGCGGTGCAAGAGGTCCCAGGTTCGATTCCGCGCTTCGTAAGAATTTTTCTGAATTACTTTTCTTTGGGATTATATATATATATATATATATATATATATATATATATATATACTTATGCGGTGCATGACGGCGGCGACGACGACGGCAAAATCCAGCCGAGACTGTCCATAGAATTTCTATCGCAATAAAAAGCGAAACACAGAACTAAACATTCACTCCGACGCAAAATATAAGGCGCGCGAAGGAAACGGAATATGGTAAGGAAGCTTATAGTGATGGTGAAGCAACCACGAAAATAGTTTGCGTTGTGCGGAACCAGTACACACAGGATTTTTTATCCTTTTTATTGCGATAGCAATTATATGGACAGTCTCGGCTGATTTTTGCCGTCGCCGGCCGCCGTCATTCACCCTATATATATATATATATATATATATATATATATATATATATATATATATATATATATATATATATAAGAGCCACAAAGAAAAATAATTCAGAAAAACTTTCCGACACGCGGAATCGAACGGGCGACCGCTCGCTTTCCAGCGAGCGGCGTTAGACGGTTACGCCACCAACAGTACTGTCTTTCAGCCTGCTAATGGCGAGCTATTTATATACACGATTTCCTTCACGGCCACCTGGATCGGGGCGCGCGGCGGTGTTGCTCCGGCCGTCCTAGAGTCACTGTATATGCTACCTTTAGGTAGCAGAGTTGCGCATAGGTCCGGCTAGCAACCACAGCTATGCGGTGAAGTCGCACTTCCTTTTTGCAGGCGACATGCCTACCGTGTCGCCGATTAACCTGTCTGGCGTGTCGAAGACCGGCGATAAAGATTGGCTGTCGATGACTAGTGTTAATTCAGTTCGCTGCAGCGGCAGCGTCAAGAAATAAAAAAATTGGCCCAAGCGGCAGCTTCTCCGCAATGCATGGTTGCTAGCGGCGTTGGAAGACAGATGCGCAACTCTGCTACCTAAAGGTAGCATATACAGTAACTCTAGGCCGTCCCATTCGGCGCGCGCCCCTTTGAAAAGTTGTAATTGAGGTAGTTCAGACGCGCGCCGCGACCGCCCCCGGCGCTCTCCTCCTACCCCCTTGCGAATGATGCCGCGCTGACCGCGCCGTAGACAGCCGCAGATGTGTTTGGAAAAATGCACACTGGACATCGTGCACGTGGTGACTGGAATCAAGGTACGCTATTATGTAATGTTAATCGGGCTTTACACAGTGAGTGTTGTTCTCTGTAGCATGTTACAATCGAGATAGAGCCAAGCAGCGTGCTTAAGAGACTTCGTGTGGCGCGGCGCGTTCATGTGCCATGACCACGGCCGCTACATAAGTGCCATGACACATATATTGTGCCGAGTACGTGATTTTCCCGTGCTTCTCATTCTTTGTTTTGGCAATCGTTTCTCCCACGGCCGCCTGGACCGGCGCGCGCCATGCTTCTTTCTAAAGGAATACATTTTGTCGTCGTCGGCACTGCATAGCTATCTTCTGCGGTCGAACGCTTGTCTTAAGAGCATCACGTTTCGGGAAACAATTGCGGTAATGATAATGCTGTAGTCGTTTTTCCTCCTTGCCGATGATAGGCAACATTTTTTTCTGAAGTTCCCACGATACGACAGTGATGTGGAATGCGACGTTCTTATTTAAGCGCAGGCCGCATGTAGGCGAATTTGAACACGAAGCGATGAGTGACGCTTGTCGCCTGCGAATTAGCTAAGGGTCGGTCGCGCAATGGCCACTTTCTCTCGTTTTGTATCGCTTGTCGTTTAACGCGACAGCATGAAAGAGCCCGTTTCCCAAGCAACATTTTATCCTTGGCAAAATGTCGGCCTGACGTCGCTGGCCAACTGCACTGTCGTTGGCTCAACCTAGGCAACCAATGTAGGGCCGGTCTTGGGGATTGACATTGGCCTCATGTGGGCCTGCGTCGGCACCCGATGTAGGCCCGTCCACCGTGGCCGACGATGCCGAGTGCATGACGCTCGCGGGTTGACCAAGGCCCGACGTTACATAAGCGTCGATTTACCGACGGCCGTAGGTCGGGTTGCGGACGTTCTCGCTAGTATTGCTCTGCTTTTTTTCTTATTTTTTGTGCGTGTTCTAACAAAACGCATCAATTGTTTTTCTGGTGTGTTGGTTGCGTGTCGTATTTAATGTGAACGGGCAGTTTATAGAGGCGTTTAACTCTATCTGAATTAATTACGGGCAGAGTGCACATGTAAGACGGAAATAAATGCCTCTAACGGTCTGCACTAATTAACGTGTTAATACGTAACACACAATAAAAGAAAGACGTGAATATAAGTTTTCTCTCTTTAGATGTTTCACATTGGTCATACCACATTGACCTTCAGGCAAGTAATTTGTTTTTAGTCTGCGTACCACGAGGTTACGCCTGTTAGCTGTAGCTGCGAGTTTTTCACTCGCTTGCCTCATTTACCGTGTTTTTCAGAAACGTGCCGTACTGCTGCGTGCCTTACTGTAAGTCAACACCAAGAAAGATTACGTTGGCCTCGACGCCAAAGTGGCATTCCTTCCAGCAGGTAAAGCTCGCGCACTCAAGGCCGCAGCACCCAAGGGAAACCGCCAACCTCCTTAAGCAGCGGAAACCAACCTTCGGATCGTTTCCCCTATTCTGGAAGCACTCAGAAAAAAAGGGGGTTTTTTAATAAATCATCATGCGTTCCTTCGCATGTATACTTTTTACTGATATGCTGCACTTAAGAACACCAAAACAATTTTCTTGAAATGTGACTCGCGGGTGTTTTCGCTTCGGTCACCATCATCACGACAAGGACTGGCGCGACACACACAAAAAAAATAAAGAATATAGCGATAGCCGCCATTCATCCTTTTATTTGCTTTTTGTGAGGGTGGGGGAAGTGCTATGCTAACTCACGGTTACTCTACAGCGATATCTTCAAGGCGCCGCAAACCTTCCCGCATAGAGCGCAAGGAATGGAGGGGTAGTAGGCGCGCGCCGCGGTGCGGCGAAAGGAGCGGTCACGCCCCTTTCTGCAATTACGCCTCCTCCGTCCGAATGGGACGGCCGGAGCAACACCGCCGCGCGCCCCGATCCAGGTGGCCGTGTTTCCTTCAGCATGCTTTCTTATTTGCCACATAGATGGCGCGCTTTAAAGATCATCGCCCCGCTCCTGCGAACGCCGTTGGTCTTCGCCCTACAGGGCGTGGCCGCCTTCGTGCGCTTATCTCGAGGAAAGAAGGGGGTGGCCGAGGGGGGGGGGGGGGGGGAGGGGGCGGTTGTCTTGTGCCTTCCCCGCGATGTCTGCGCTGAAGCCACAGAGCGTACGAAGGTCACTTCCAAGGAGGTTAACCTCCTTGGTCACTTCACAGCGGCCGCGTTTGCGAAAGGAGCGCGCTGTTCAAACAGAAATAATTAACAACTGTGACAGTTCGCGTCGTCCTGTGTGTACCTGTTCGTTCGTTTTGTGCGTCCTGCTTTATGTTTGAGCAGTGCGCTTCAAGTGTCCAGCTGTGAGGCATTATAGTTCGCGCTCGTCCTTTGTGCGTTCTTTTCGTGCGTCCTTTGGGCTCGAGCGACGCGCTGGCAATTTCGAGCTGCTTTCCGTCCATCGCGTTACATTCCAATTTATCGCTATCGCATTCATTGCTTTGCCGCTGCGGCGAAACTGCGACTATTTTGTGAGTAGTGATGCTAATTAGTCGACAGAGGCTGATGGTATTGAAGGTTGTTTTACTGAAATAGGTATAAGCGGAGAAATTATGCTACCAGTAATACATTTTTTAATACAAGGTGACGTCATAGTCCGGCGGTGTTTTGCGAACACTAACGGACCACGCTCGAGCTTGAACAGCTCAAGCGTGGTCATCATATCACACGAAAATGTTTAGTTGAGTTCAAAGTCCACGATGTTTAGAGATAAACAGGTAGGTTTCACGCAAGTGCACGAATTAGACGTTCACAATTTTACGTGCAGCTATTGAGTGGGTGTTCATCGCATCCGTCAGCGTCTTCAAATCGTCGAAGTGCTCTCATTGCTTTGTGATGGATTGCGCTTGAGGCAGTCGTTGAAAAGGCCCCGCAATTATCAATCAGCGCAAGAACGTGTTAACAAACGTTTGATTCGAAATAGAAAGTACGGTAGAGCACAGTAGAAGTGGAGTATCGGACGCGCTATTCGAATGTCATGGGTTCGGTCCCCAACGACGGCAAGTAGTTTTATTGCGATAGCAATTATATGGAGAGTTTCGGCTGGTTTTTGTCCGTCCCCGTCGCCGTCATGCACCGTAAATGTATAAGTATATATATATATATATATATATATATATATATATATATATATATATATATAAAAGCCCGAAAGAAAAATAATTCAGAAAAATGCTTCCGAAGCGCGGAATTGAACCAGGGCCCACTCGCTCGGCAGCGCGTGGCGCTAGCCACTACGCCACGAAACGCAGATCGTCCATGTAGCTAACGGCGATATTTATATACACACCCTTTACCGCTGGTCGGACTCAGAGACGACAGGCGCTTAGAAGCGTTTCTTCATTACCAGCGAGATGGCGCGAGGAGCGCGCTAGGCTTTAAAGGTCGCCGCCCCGCTCCTGTGAACGTCGATGCTTTTTGCCCCACAGGGCGTGGTCGCCTTCGTGCGCTTATCTCAAGGAAAGAAGGGGGGCGGGCGCGGGGTAGAGCGGGGGGTTGTATGTCTTGGGTTTTCCCCGCGATGTCCGCGCTGAAGACACAGAGCGTACGAAGCTCTCTTTGCTCGCTGCAGCGGCCGCGTTTGCGAAAGGAGCGCGCTGTTCAAAGAGAAATAAGTAACAACTGCCACGTTTAGTTCGCGCTCGTCCTGTGTGTACCTGTCCGCTCGTTTCGTGCGTCCTGTTTTATGTTTCAGCAGTGCGCTTCAAGTATCGAGGTGTGAAGCATGATAGTTCGCACTCGTTCTGTTTGCGTTCTTTTCGTGTGTGCTTTGGGCTCGAGCGACGCGCTGGCGATTTCGAGCTGCTTTCCGTTCTTCGCGTTAGATTCCAATTTGTAGCCATCGCATTCCTTGCTTCGCCGTTGCGGCGAAATTGTAATTGCTATCGCAATAAAACTACAATTACTGTCCCCTATGTCTTCATTGAATTCATTGTGGTTGGTCTCATTAGGTTGTGTTTAACAAAGAAACGAGCCCCTCGATCAATTCCCGTTTTTTGTTCCTATATAGGAAGTGGTTAGAATAAGCAGTCAGATGTGAAAACGATGTGCAAAAAAGGGAAAGAGAGGAAATAACGGAATCGATGAGAAGTTCAGTAGAACAAAAGATAGCGGGGTTTATTGTGGCAGAAAAGCTGAGAGGTCGGCCTGAACCAATTTTCTGACCTGCCACTCAGCGTAGTAAAGGTGAACTGGGGTAAAAAAGAGAGGAGAGAGAAGGTGTCCACGATGATGAGAAAAAACTATCTAGAGTTTCTTGTCGAGTGCCGTCCCGCGCAAAAAGACTTGTTCGGCGCTATCAGAACATTCCGCTTATGACGAGCTGGAAGTCCCAAGAGAACTTTTTCCGGTACTTGTTGCTGTATAGATTTCAACAAGAAGGCCATTGATTTTCTTTGCATGGTATATCGCGGGCAGACGCACAAGAGGTGAAAGGTTACAGCGCACAGAGACGGGGACGAAGGTAGAGCACACAAGACATGTGTGTTCGTGAGTTTACGTGAGTTCAGCGCTATGTCTTGTGTGTTGTCCCTTCGTCCTCGTCTATGTGCGCTGCAACATTTCACGATGCAGTACCAACTAGCCCACAAAACCACCCTTGTGTAAAAGAGGCGTTCAGCAGTCTCAGGAGTGCCACATACCTCGCAATTCTGACTGTCTGCACGGCCGATAAGGTGTAGGTAACGACGAGTAAACGCCACACCTAGTCGTAATCTGTGCAGCTTGCACTGCACCTTTTCATGGCTGGCAGTATTTTAACGCGCACGTCTGGGTCGAGTTCATGAAGACGGCGGTAACGATGACTTGGTAAAGGCCAATATGTTGCAGTAGTGTATACTCAACGGCGGTAGTGTCCGGCCGTGAAAATTGAATGGGCAATAGTGGGGTGTTAACGTGGGCCATTTTTGCCTCCGCATAGGCTTGCTCGTTTTTCATGTAGGCCGCAGTGCCCTGGAATCCGCTGATACCTCATACGATGGCGAGTATTCAGGGCTACATCGTGTGATTCGGCCACTTCTTGAGCAAAAATATATGGCCCTCGTTTAAGCGCAGAATATATTAATTGAAGCTCTGGTTTACAGTCACAGAATATAGTTCAGCTGCGAGGCGGCTGCGTCGGCATATAATAAATTACCTCGCGGGTGGCCACAGTCTGCGGCCGTCGATGTAGTTCGATTGTGTAGACGGAAGGCGTTTGCTGATCTTCAAACTTGGTGTGACGAACGCCGCTGTTGAAGCAGTTGATGACACAGAATAATAATAATATCTGGGGTTTAACGTCCCAAAACCACGATATGATTATGAGAGACGCCGTAGTGGCGGGCTCCGGAAATTTCGACCACCTGGGGTTCTTTAACGTGCATTTAAATCTAGGTACACGGGCCTGAAACATTTTCGCCTCCGTCGAAAATGCAGCCGCCGCGGCCGGGATTCGATCCCGCGACCTTCGGGTCAGCAGTCGAGCGCCATAACAACTAGACCACCGTGACACAGAACGCTCGGTAGAATCTTTCCAGATACCCAAAAGAGGGGCAGCGTGGCATACCGTGTGTTTCTCTAAAGTTTCAATGATAATTTATGCGTCAACGGAAATATTATTGTCAGTGATTATGCTGGTTCGTGAGTTCACGAAAATTTCACATAGTTGAGCTTTTCGTACCAAAAAGACAAGAAAAGACGGGAACAGTGCGCGAACAGACATTTTTACGATTGGTCCTTACGAGAGCAAATCCTGATACCTCGCGTAACAGGAAACGAAGAAATCTCGTGCCTCGGCAAACATGCCGGAGGTGTTCTGGCAAGTGTAAGGGAGGCAATAAATATGCAAAAAAAAAGAAAAGAAAATCGGAGACCGAGTCGCCCGAAGATGCCGAGTAAATGATGAACAAGCAATTCCGACAGAGGCACATTTCGAAAGTTGCGAGTTCCCTATCAAGGGCATTGTTGATCGTCCTCAGACGCCACAGAACACACAACACGAAGCTCGCGGCTTATCGCACAAACCGGGCTATCAATTGCGTTATTTTCTATTTCCTCGCCGTTATCGTCGAATTCTATCTCCAAACGTTGGGGCTGTACAGTACTGCGCTTCTGCGTGCGTCTAGGGGGGGGGGGGTTCGAAACCTGCGGTGAGCGCTTGCAATGTGCCGCTGCGGCGCTCTCTCGTTTCCTGATTGAGTTGACGCCACATGCCTGAACCCAGTGATACCCTCCCTCTCATTTTGGCCGCCATTTCAGTATCGCTCCTCGAAACGTGCTCCTCCACCGGCTGCGCTCTTTTGCTGACTGTCGTTATCATCGCAGAAGTGCAGGCGTGGCGAGAAAGTTTGGACGCTCTATCGGCGCCGCGGGGAGTAACACACTCGCTGTTCATGCTTTGGTTTCCGGTCTTCCTCCGCTGCCTTGATGCACGATGTCGTTTATTATCGCCCGCCAAACTTTTCTATAAGCGTGCTTTTCATACATTCTGTATAGACAGCACAGGCGGCGCCGAGTCTCTGCTGTCTTCTTTTTGTCGTTGTTGGTGGTGTGATTTAAGAAGGTGCCCTTCCTCATGGTTTTCTTTAAGACGAAAAAAAATCGATGTAATCAGAAAGATTGCATAAACATGTTGGGTAACTGTACGTAAGCTGTAGGAGCCATGCCTTCTCCTGTGATATTATTTGTCTCGTGTTTCAGTCTTTTTCACTGCCTTTCATGGGTCGGCAAAAAATGCGGAGCTCACTCAAACCCACTTGTGAAATATATTTTGCCCTTAGAGCTCACTCGGACCCAAACTCACCAAAATTGTACTCAGCTGGACTCACTCGGACTCAGACTCACTGAAAATGTTCTCAGCCGGACTCAAACGGACTGAATCTCACCAAAATATTACTCATTCGGACTCACTCAGACTCAGGCTCACGGCTCGATCTGAGTCTTAGTGACTCTGAGTGAGTCGACTCATGAGTCCGTTAGCGTACAATTGCATTTTTTGACCATGGTGTCAATGCTCCTTTAAGACCAATATCTCGCATATATGGTGCTCTACTTGGCGCCTTTTGATCTCGAACGTTCAAATATGAGTTATCAGTGGTTGCAATCCAGTAAGGACATGTTTATGAAAGTGGTGGCTCACACGAGATATTTTTATCAAGAACTTCCTGTGAAAAAGTTTGCGGGGGGAGGTCAACCTGCAACCCTCCCTCTTCTACGTAACTCACGCCTCTGAATAATAAATACTGAGCTGGCGTATGCACCCCAGTGCTTTGCAGTATGTGTGAGTCGGCGGGAGTATAAACCCGAGCAGACATAAGGCTGATAGTAATACTGAAGTTGTCTAGATAGAAGCATAGGTCGGCAAAGAAGTGTGGAGCTCATTCAGGCTCACTCAAGAAATATATTTTGCGCTTAGGGCTCACTCGGACTGAGACTCACAAAAATTTCCCACTACCGGACTCACTCCGACTCAGGCTCACTAAAATGTTTCTGAACCGGGCTCACTCGGACTCAATCTCACCGAAATGTTACTCCCCCGGACTCACTCAGACTCATGGCTCAATCGAAGTCTCAGTGAGTCTGCGAGAGTCGGCTCATGAGTGAGTTTGCTTACCAATGCTGCCTTTAAACGTGAACCTTAGCCAAATCACCCAGCATCGCATCCCTTTGAAGCTGTAGGGGCTCTTTAACCAATACAATCTGCAAGCTACTGGAACATATCATTTACACTCAAAGCATCAACTATCTTGAGGAACACACTATCATCTTTAAGCAACAGCACGGTTTCCGCAAAGAATATTCTTGTGACACTCAGCTCGCCGGTTTTGTACATGACTTGCACTCATCACTAGACTGGTTTTCAAGTTGATGCTACCTTTCTGGATTATTCAAAAGCGTTTGATCGCGTTCCCCACCACAGGCTTATACTAAAGCTAACCCAACTTAACATTCACCCCAATGTTATTGCATGGATTAAAGAATTCCTTTCGCACAGAACACAGTACACAGTCGTTAATAACTCTCATTCTAATTATGTAAACGTAACATCAGGTGTCCTTCAGGGTAGTGTTTTAGGTCCGTTGGATTTCCTAATCTATATTAATGACTTGCCTAATTGTGTGTCGTCACATATTAGACTATTCGCCGATGATTGTGTACTATACCGTAACATATCCAGTAATGCCGATCGTGAGCTCCTTCAATCCGACCTTCTCAATATTAATAATTGGTGCACCTCATGGTTAATGACCCTGGATGAATCCAGAACAAAGTTAATGTCACTTACCCTACATAATACCCGCATACCAACATCTTACGTTTTAAATAATGCCGAAATAACACTTAGTACTAGTTATCAATACCTTGGTGTTCACTTTCAATCAGATCTCACGTGGCATTATCACATTGCCGTCATCCTTGCTTCAGCTAATCGTTCACTCGGTCTTATCAAACATTCTCTAAAAAATGCCCCTCCCTATATACGTAAGCTCGCCTACTTAACACTCGTTCGACGAAAAATCGAATACGCTTCAGCTATTTGGGACCCAGTTCAAGCCTATCTTATCCAGAATATTGAGTCCTTGCAAAACCGTGCTGTGCGTTTTATTTTTTCAGATTACTCACGTCATTCAAGCATCACTACGCTAAGAGATCGCGCCGAACTTGAACCCTTATCTCATCGTCGCCAAGCAGCTCGCCTTTCGCTTTTGCACAAACTATACATCATTCAATTCTTTCTGACGATTTCTTTCAGCCCCCTGCAGTCATTTTTCCTCGCCGCGATCACCAGTACAAAGTCAAACGACCCATATGTCACACTCATCGTTTCGCTAATTCATTCATACCACGCACTATAATTGAATGGAACCATTTATCATCGCACATAGCTACCGAAAAAAACATAACAAAATTTCAAGATCTTCTACGCACTGAGCGTATTGCCTAAACGTGGTGTCCTACCTAATTCATATTTTTCACCTGTTTTTCCTTTTCATTTCGCATACTGTAGCGGTATTCCTTTTGTATTGTGTATTTCATGTACTCTGCTTGCGTAGGCATTCGATAACTGCCTACTATGCTTGCAACTTTTTCTTTTTTTTTACCATTTGTGTCCAGTTACTTCAGTATGTTGTAGTTTGCATTTATTTCATTGTCGTTGATGTTGTTTTCTGTCTGTATGTATACCAGCCAATTGTCAAGATTGGCCTTTAGGGGTATTTTGAATAAAATAAAAATAAATAAATAAAAAATGAAAGTAACTTGATTTAGCATATTGGTGGTGCAGTGGTACGTCGACCTTGGTCTCAGTGACGCAGGGGGTAGTATTTGTGCTTCGAAAACAAATACTCTATAAAATACATGATAAACAAGCTCAAGTGCTTGCATTAAAGCTGTCCCAGGCTATCCGTGTTCGTTCAATAGACGGCGTAAGTGCGGTGCTGGAATGCGGAATGTGAACAGACCCAGTGGAAGCAAGCAACAAAGCTTAAAATTTCGTGGACCTATGACGTGGCAGCGGTAGAACAATTGAAACGGAAAGCGCTTGGATAGCGAGAAATAAGAAAGAGAAGAACGATACCGCCAATGCAAGGACACCGGCAAACCCACCCACAGGGCATTCGCCCATCACAGGACAGACGCTGAAGCCATCACCGTCCCAGCAACAGCGCAGGCCCAAGATACCAGCCCTGCCTCTCGACGACTTTAAGATCGTCTACAGCCCGCAAGCAGGTCTTAAACTCGCCAAATGGAACATCGTCACCTCCATACATGCCAGTGGAAGAGCCAGTGGTCTATCGCAGCGAGACTTCAACGACAAGGTACGCGTACAAGTCCAGAGAGCAGAATACTTAATCAGCGTCAGCACCGCCGCCAAAGAAGACGCAAAGAAGCTGGTAAGCATCAAGAGAATACAGCTTGGAGGAAATTTCTACAATGTGAACTGCAACGTACGAACTCCAGACGACGTCTCCAGAGGCGTGATCAATGGATTGATACCCGGAACGAGCACCGCAGAACTCATGGCTGGAATCCGCGCACCGGCAAGATACACCGTTCTTCACGCCCGAATGCTGAATCAATCGATCCCGGCAGTCGTATTCTTTGAAGGACCGCACGTTCCCTACTACATAATCTTCCAGAGCATAGACTTCCGCTGCAGGCCATATCGCTAGTAAGTTCAGTAGGGCCAAACCTGTGGCAACACGGGACACCGTCAAGACATCTGTCCGAGGCCTATCCCGGATTTCTGCTACAAATGCGGGAAGGCCGGCCAAACGCAGGGACACGGGTGTAAACCCACCTACAAGATCTGCGGAAAAAGGCACGCACGAAACTGCAAGTAAAGAGTGCTAGAGGAGACTAAAGCCAAACCCACCACCCTAAATTATAAGACAACAGCGCCTCAACAGGATTGGAGAAATAGACAACCACTGGAGCAGCAGCGGAGAAGAGTACCCCAACCTTGGCACATCGGTCGCTACATCTAGCAGATAGCAGCACAGGCAGCTTCACCAGCCGCAGGAGGTCCAAGTCAATGAAGAATAACAACAGCGTTAAACACGGGACGAGAAGGGGACACATACACGGCGCTGTATGGTATGTAAATGTAAGTTGAACGAATTATTCAGGGCTGCTCCGCGCACGAAGTTCGATTGAGCAGGCTACCGGTGATAGGTGCGTACCGTGTAAAGGAAAAAAAAATCAACTCAAGAGCGGCCGCCACGGCGAGTGCATCTTTTATCTCGGTCCTTCATAACGCTGTCACCCTCGCCCCTTCCAACGTGTTTCTTCATTGGGGGGAAAAGAAAAGAAAAAAAAATGCCTACGCTGCGTCAGACGTTGCCTACGGTCTCATGTCGCATTTGCTCCGGGGCTGTCGCTTTTTCGCTGAAGAATTTTCGTTGTTGTTGTTGAAACGGTATGCTCATTTCGTCACTTAACGACTTAACGTCCATCGCAGTCACCGATGACCTGTTCCATCGACCTGCATGCGCGAAGCAGCCTTTTATAATTCGTTCAACTTACATTTGAGGGCACAAAAAGCGCCGCGCGTTTGGCGGTAGTAACGTGGTATTTTTTAAAAATTCGCGCGCTTTAAAGAAAGGCCCGAAAAAAATTAAGCAGGGGAATTATCTTAATATAGATTGAAAACTTAAATGATCCTGAACAGGCGTTACAAGTTTCGTATTGAAAGCCTTTCTCTAGAGTTACTATTTAAACAGTTCATCAAGCAATCTTTGTTAATTGCCGAGCTTGGCGGATTGGAACAAATATTCTGTCGTGCTCTATATGGCTCAGAAAAATACTGCACTAATTGGAGACGCGTAGCGCATAGGCTCAATTTTTTTTACTACTTGGTGCTTTTAGCTGAAACACCATCTATCGGCTCTTTTCTTCT